>NC_143258.1:2667557-2970909 GCF_984573655.1 Nuphar pumila | reverse complement strand
TCTTAAATTAATCAGTAAATCAGATGGCAATCTCCCATTCTTTTGCAGATCCAGCAATGTAGGCATAAATCTAAGTCTAATCAATGATAGAGACTGCTTATTTCTATAACTGACCGAACAACTAAAATACTGGCCACACAGCAATTTAGAAGTTCAAGCGCATAAAAGACAAATCATGCAATAGATTCTGATCTACTGGAAAAGTTTCTGCATAAACTCACCAAACCTATGCCAATGCCATACAGAACCCGCCCAATTATCAAAATAGCAAGATTAGGTGCAGAACCAGTGATTAAACAACCAAGAATATACAAGGCAGCAGCTGTAATCAGTTCCCTTCTTCTTCCTTTCACAAAGAAACGACAATGACTTTACGTATTGCATCTTTATCCCATGACGATTTACTAATCAGACAATCACTTATATAGCAAAGCCATACCTAGAAAATCTGTAATAGGATAGACTACAAGAGATCCAAACAGAGCACCATAAAGTGAACCACTGACCTGCAAACAGAGAACGCTATGAAGCAAAATTCAATAGATTGGAAAATATGAAAACTTGAGATGCCTGAATTTAATAAACAGACAGGCAACCCAAACACCATTCACATTCATCTTATTATATGAAAGAATACCACAAGACCCAGCTGTATGGCTGAAAGGTTGAACCATGTTGTACCACTCAATTCTGCTGACTGAAAATAACAAAGACCATCTAATTAGATAATACAACGCTACTAAAAGAAGGACAATGCATCAAGAATTCGCAGTACCTGTAATGAGATGATGGCCCCAGAAGTAGCACCAATATCATAACCAAATAGCAGGCCTCCCAATGCTGGGAATAAAAATCTGCATTTACAGTAAACAAATCAGCACCAAAGCCTATAAATCAAATCACATATAAACATGATTGAACCTTATAAAAAAAAATCACGTTGGTCCAACTACACAAATTTTCAAGATCATGCTTGCTGCAAAAACTTACAATCTAAAGTTCTAAACAAGAAAAAGGAAAGGTATAGAAAATTCATACAAGCCCAAAACTCAGGAAAAAAACATAAAAAAGCAAAAGAAAATTACAAAATCAACAGATTAGCAAAAATCAGTCTACATTATTAAATTCAACAAGAATCAAATAAAATACTAAAAACCCATTACTGAACAGCACCACCACCAACCCATCCTGCTAGAAACAAAACGTCTCTTGCTCGATCTTACGGTAAAATGACAGAAGACCAAGAGAACTTCTCCTCCGTCGATGCATCACCAACGAACGGCTCTCCGGACTCCACGACATCTGCTGACCCGTAATCCCCTCGAACACGAACCTAAAAACTCAAAAAAAATCCCACGAAATTCAGAGTCCCCAACTCGGCTAAACCAACCAAAACTCCCCAACCCACTTACTAATTCCCGCTTTTTCCCACTCCCATGGTGCTGGGGAGGCCACAAGATGGGAAATTTACCTTCAGTGAGCGCATTTCCTGAGAAAACGGCATGGTGGGTAATACTGAATCCCTGCTACGATGGCTGTTCTTCAAGGAAGAAAGAAGAAGACCCTCTCTAGAAACGGCGCGGTGAGTCGTCATGGGAAAGAGAGATCGGTGGTAGGCTTTCGATGGTGATGGAGAGGAGGCGAGCGCGCACAGTGGGGAGTGCCAAAACGTCAAGCCGATTGCGTTATACATCGTAATAAAGGGGATTTCGAGCGGTAACGACATGTAGCGCTTGGGCAGAGTACAATGTGGAGAGTGGCGAATTCAACGATCTAAGTTCTCAAGTTTATAGTGAGTGTTAGTCTCAGAGCTCACAAGAGAACAGATCTTTTTGGTTCTAGTGTGCCAAGTGTAGGGACATATATTTATAGCATGTGAAAGTAGTTTGTATTTTGTATTTTGCACAGACAATCTTATCTCAGTACTCTTCAAACGCCTCACTTGGATTGAATTTGAGGGAGGATCAGGTGCAACGTGATTGCACACTTTTAGAATTTGTATTTTGTATTTTGTATTTTGCACAGAATCTTATTTTAGTACTCTTTAAGAGCCTCACTTGGATGAGGATAAGGTGCAATGTGATTGCACACTTTTAGAGTGTTGCTGATCACCCACCATCTGCTGTTGGACCCCACAGCACATTGTATCAGTATCGTTGCGAATAGGCCTGAATTGGCCGATTCGTATCATATCCACCCAAAATCGGTACCAAACAGGGTTGATTCGGCATAAAAATTGTTAAAAAAAAGTTTTTTAATATTTTTTAACATTTTACTGACTCGTGTCATCCCTTGGTTCAAAACTGGCTGATTCAGATCGAATTAGGTGAATCAGAATCTGCTGATTCCCTGAATCAATGCTGATATTGTTCCCAAAGATGATGAGTGATGAGGTGCAGCATTTCACTAAAAGTGTGCAATCACATTGCACCTGATCCTCCCTCATTGAATTTTCATGCTTTTTGGTATGTTTTCCTTACTGTCGAAGTAGTCATAATAAGATGGTGTCCTAATATTCAAGCCACCAATATGAAATAACAGTGCAAAAAGATGGGATATGGGCTAGATCATGTTAGATCTTAATTTGAATCGAAGATGCATGCATGGGGATCCTAATTAAAGTACAGAGACCAATGAAATCCGATAAAGTATAGTTGAATCAAGATCTGAATTTTATATGACGATACTGTCTCTAGTAGAAGATGACTAAAAACAAGCGTTTTACAGGTTTTGAGATGCAGGTGTACCTATTAATATACTGCTGCGTGGGGGTTTGTTTTGGGCTTGGGTGATTGTCATAGTGGGGTTGAGGATTTCAGGGTATTTTAAGTTGTCTGTGTGTTTTCTCATCTTTCATCTGGTTTATTTCATCAAGAAAATTCTTGGTCAATAACCATACTATTAGTTTTTTGTCTGCTGATATTCCAGTAAGCTTTAAAATTTGGGGTTGGAGCAGTTCTCTTAGGACTAGAGTTTTCATTTGAATTGAAGAAGCACACCACTTGTGATAAATATCAATAGGGATTAGGGAGGGGTATTTCTGCAGGCAGAGTTGGCTTGCTGCAGACACCTGAATGAGATACAATTATTCTTCCATAAGGGATAAACTGCTACGGGATTGGGGCCTGATTTTTCATTTTTCATGTTTGGGTATGCAATCTTGTATTTTCTGCAGTTTAGTTTGACTTCTTGTGAAACATAGGAATTCTCTTGTTTCAGAAGATGGATGTCCATATGAAATTTGCTTGTCCATTCAAAAACTATCTTATCTGGTAAGTTGCACTTTAAACCAACAGTTGTATATTCTTTTGTAAGTATACTTTTCTATGAAGCTTGTGCACACGTCGGTACTGTTTAAAAAAGATCCATTTCAGAAAGTCCACTCTTTATTGTGGCTTACATTGTTTGTTCTTGTTATTGGAAGTTGTGTCCTCACCATGTTTTCTCTTATTGGATGATTTTAGCAAATTAATTGAGAAAATGAGGGTCGCTTTTTCATGCACCATTCTCTCACATTTGTTTTGGCTCATGGGAGTTAAGCAAATGTGCCTCAAGTGTGTATAGCCTACGCTTGTAGTTCTTGAACAAAACCTTCTTTAAAGGCCAGAATCTAAGCCTCTTGATGCTCATGGGAGTTGTGCAATATTAAGTTTGAATGGAAAATCTAATCCTTTCAATGTCATGAGGATAGGGGTATAGTTGGACCGTCAATGCATTTTTTGGTTAAAACAGTTGCAGTATTTACCATGTTTTACAAGTTTTACTGGTGAGAAAGATTTTACCATCTCATGCATATGAGTTGGAGTGACTTTTTGAGATTACGTGTTAGAGATTAAATTAGATACCTATTGATTTTATCCAAAGTACAACACTTAAAATGTGCAACCATGTTCCTTTTCTCAAACTCCTCATCCTTTCTCATTTTGTCTAAGTTTTTTTTTTAAACTTCTATATTAATTGTTATGTGTATACTTTGTAAGCTAATGGTTGAAAGAAGTAAGTCACCATGGATGATAGAAGTTGGATTCAAAAGAATAGGTATTTAGTCAAACAAATAAGATTTCTTTGTTTTGCAATAAAAAAATATATTAAATGTTCATGCATGCAAATAATTTGGATTATGTTTTGCATTTGATAGGAGTGGAACTGATTATTTGAATGGTTATTAGCTTTATCAACTTTACTCGAGTGAACAATGCAGTTAATGAGGAAAAGATAAGGTGCTTATGCATGATATGCAACAATTGCTTATTGTAATCAGTTGAAACTATTGTTGATCACATGGTATGTTTTAGTTTTGTTCTAAGCTACACTGTGTCATTTTCATGGTGAATCGGCGATCCCATATGCAACAGAGCATGTTGATGCATGTAAAGATAACATAGATACTATGGATGAATTGATACATGATGTATTTCGAATACATGATTCTTATGGTGATGAAATATATGAGCTTATTAAAAGTCAGATCTCATAAGATAATGCATACTTCAAATTATAGAGTGATGCTGAACAAGAACAGTGATGTTGAACAAGAACTATATCCCGAATATGTTAAATTTACAAAGTTGGCATTCATTGTTAAAATATTTTAATGACTGAAGTAATAAATCGTTTGATATGTTGCTCGACTTATTGAAGCATTCCTTGAAGGTGTACAATTGCTAAAGTCATATCATGACACGAAGATGACAATTGAAAATTTTGGTTTCGGTTATGAAAAAATTGATATATATCCTCACAATTGCATGTTATATTAGGAAGAAACAACTAAAAAATAAGCATGTGAGGTTTGTAAGGCATCAAGATGGAGAGAAGTTGAAGGTCAATCAAATTTTATGTCATCTTCATCTTGTAAGAAACTCAAGAAAAATTTATATAAAACTTTACATTACTTTCCCTTGATACCAAGATTGAAGTTGTTGTTTATGTTATCTAACATTGTTGCTCAAATGAGATGGCACCATGAAGGTCGCATCAAAGATGGTGTTCTAAAGCATCCTGCAGATTCATTAGCTTAGAAATCTTTTTATACATTACATTCATCTTTTGCTTTAGATTGTCACAATGTGAGACTCGGGTTAGCCAGAGATGGTTTTAATCATTTTCAAACTTTGAGTGCAACATATAACATATGTCCAGTTGTTATAGTTGCATATAATTTGCCATCGTGGATGTGCATGAAGCATCCATATACCATGTTTTCACTGCTTATATTTAGACCAAGCTTTCCTGGAGTATATAAAATAGATATTTATCTTCAGTCGCTTATTGAAAAACTAAAAACATTATAGAATGATGGTATAGAAACCTACAATACATAAAGGCAAGATTATTTTTAACTGCAGGTAACTTTATTGTAGACTATAAATGATTTTTCTGAATATGCATACTATTAGTATGGAGCATCAAAGAAAAATTAGCATGTCTTGTATGCTATAAACACACATTCTTGCAGGCTATCACATAGCAAAAAAATTGTTATATGGGACATCATGAGGACCCTCTTATTATTTAGCTATAGCACAGAAATTGGATGAGAGGTCATGCCCAGAGTTATCGGAAGCTTCTTAGGTATGTGGGAAGCGCGCTTCCCAAAAATGTGCTTAGAAAACGCGATACTCCTTGCTTCCAAAACTTTATGGGAATCTCGATTCTCCCAGGCTTCTTCTATGCTTCTCATACACATGGTATATGTTTCTTATATGCTTTTCTCATATTTTTTCATATTTTTCATGTATTTTCTCTCACGCTTTAACTCACTTCCCATGTACTTTCTCTATATTGGTAACCATCATTATTAGAATTTAACAAAAATTTAACTCTTTTATTGAATAATCATGAAATATAAGAATAATCAATTTTATTTTAGGTTTTATTTGCTTCTTGTTTAATTCCTATTCAGTTACCATAATACTTCCTTTTTTATTTATATTTCGCTTCCCGCTTCCTATAAATTTCAAAATGTCATGCTTCTTGCTTTACCTTTTCATATCATTTCGGGCTTTCGCTTCCTAGTTTGGCAACTTTGGTCATGCCAACATGAAGATGATGAGAGAGAGAGATACCAGCTGTTGTCGGTTGCAGCTATGCAGAGTTGAGTTAACTCTAGAGAAGAAATTTGAGGGTTCCTCGATATCACAGGTGAGAACAAGAATTAAAGTCTCCACCTAGGGAGGTGGGAACTTTAAATGTTGAATTTAAATGAATTAGAATTCTTTTTCCCAAAACTGAAACTAGATACAAACACAAGAATCTGAAGTGGCAATAAACGTGAATTCTCTTGACTAAAAATTCATCTGAATCCAAACACATCCTAAATAAAAACAAAACTCAATCAAAAAATCAGATTAAACTTTTCTTTTGGCATCACAAGTTAGGGAGACATTTCAAAGAAATGGACCATCACCATCAGGCAAACTCCCTTAATTGTGGCCTTTTAGCATGAAGGTATTGGAGCAGGGATTTCGTAATCAGGAACAACCCTTTGGGAGGGATTTTGGCCTTCAACTTATAAGAAAGGGATCCAGAAATCCTTCCATTGCAATAATAATAATAATAATTTATTATCATTATTATTATTATCAGACCCTCTCATTTCTTAGATGTTCAAATATCCCCAACCTTTCTTCCCAAACAGTAATGGACCAACTAAAAACATGCCTATGGTCACAGCAAACATTATCAATATATCAAGCCCACACTTATGGAAGTGGAACTATTTACCACCAAACATATTTTAAACAAGAGACTTGAGCACCAAGAACTTTTTAACAAAAAAACAAACAAACTACAAATAACGTGATCTTGTATTAGTTTTATGATAAGCATCCATTCCATACTTTTTTTTAAAGAGCATCCCAAACCTAAGAGGTCATTAGTCGATCGGGCACAATACAAAAGTTACTGTTTTTCCTTTGTTTGACAAGCCTACATGGTCTGAATACACGGGCGTTAGGGATGGCAGTGGACCAAGGGAAAAACGGGGCCTGGCCCCGCCTCGGTTGGACCAGGGATGGAGGACATGAGGCGGGGATGAAGGACATGAGGCAGGATGAAGGTTAAAATCAAAACCTGTGTGGGATGGAGGCGGGGATGAACTGATGCTTTCTCTCACTTTGCCCCATCCCCATCTTTATCCTCACCTTGCCCCGTCCTCAATCCTTCTTTAGTGATGGCAGTGGATCGAAGAGAAACGGGCCCTATTTTGCATCGCCCTGTTTGAACTGGGGTGAAAGGTAAAATCATAACCCGTTGGAGGGAAGAATGAAGGTCTGGATTTTGAGACAGGATGAGGGTGGAGACCTTGTCCCAAGCCCTGGTCCACTGCCATCGCTAATGAGCTCCACTGATCTGGGACAACTTGTAAATGTCACCGACAGAAAAACATTTCCATTAATAGCAGCAATAGTGAACATGACCCTCAGGTCAGAGAGAGACCCACCAAAAGGGAGATCAATAGGGATCTATTACATCTGAACAAAGTCAATGACCAGTCCATAGAGCGAAAACCAAAAGCCCCCACCCCAGGCATCTCTCTCTCTCTCATGCTAGATCGGTCGAGCTGACTCTACTATTGAAATATTGGCGTCTAAAGGATGAGATTCACTGAAAGCAGCGGTCAAGAGTGACTTGGCTTAAAGTAGGTAACAGGAACACAATGTTCTTTCATTCTTTCGCCTCTCATAGGCATAGAAGACACATGATTCATTCTATGTCTATTGATGGTGTCTCCTACTCGGGCAATCAGGTACTCCAAGCTATCACCAACTATTTCTATAACCTATATTCCTGCAGCCAAGCTTTAGGTGGCTCTATGGAAACTGCATTATTTTTGTCAATGGATCAACCACTATCCAAGTCAATACAGGTGTCGTTGACCAAAGACGAAATCTTCTCAGTTATGCGGGATTCGTCTGGGTGGAAAGCTCTAGGATTTGATGGGTTTCCAGTGGATTTCTTTCGCATATTCTGGCAATACGTCAAGAGTGACATTCTTAGTGTCTTCGTTGAGTTTCATCGCAATGGACGATTGTCGGTTCATTCCCACCTAGCCATTGTGTCTCTTATTCCTAGGGAGGAAACCACATCGGATATTTCGTGGTTTCACCCTATTTCAGTGTTAGGGGGTTTATACCGCATTATTGCCAAGGTATTGGCAAATAGGATGTGGTCAATCGTTCATAGAATTTTTTAGGAGGCTCAGTTCGCCTTCATCCTTAATAGAAGACTTCAACATTCTTTCATTTTGGCCACAGAAGTGTTGCACTCTCTCAAGATCAGCGGAGGACCTTTTTTCACTCTTAAGCTTGATTTTCATAAAGCCTACGACTCTGTTCATTGGTCATTCTTTTTCAACATGTTGGTGAATTTAGGCTTCGGTAGACGTTTCTCTAGCTAAGTGCATGAGCTGGTAACCAATGCCCAGTCACAAATTCAGATCAATGGGGATAGGGGCAAGCAGTTCAAACTTGGGTGGGGTCTTCGGCAAGGATGTCCCCTGTCTCCTTTACTCTTCAACGTTGTCTTTGAAAGTCTTGTGGTTTTGGTTAAGAGGGCAGTAGAGTGTGGTCTTCTTGAGCCACTCGGTATACAAGAGTGCCCGAGTCATATCCTGACCTACGCCGATGACATAATTATCTTCGGAAGGGCTTCAGTCCAACAAATGTTAAGATTCAAGTTGGTCCTTTTTTTCCTATCAATGTCAGGTTTATCTATGAACTACGATAAGTGTTGTCTGTTCATGGTAAATGCCCTTCCGTCGATGTTGGCTATGGGCCAATGAATATTCTGTTGCACGTTATCGAAAAACTCTTTTTCTTATCTGGGTCTGCCTCTTCAGATCAGTCATGTCACAACAGTAGCTTGGACTACAACTCTTCAAAGGGTTCTGAATAAAATATCAGCATGGCAAGCCTCCTACCTTTTATACGCTGGTAGACTAACTCTTATCAAGCATGTTCTAAATGTTATGCCAGAATTTGTTATGTCTATGTTCCTGATGCCCATGGGGGTTAGTAAGAAGCTCTCTCAAATAATGACGAACTTCCTGTGGTCTGGGCGAGGTTCCAACAACAAGCGCCACCTGATTGGGTGGGACACCCTTAGGCTTCCCCTATATAGGGGGGTTGGGAACCAAGGATCCCAGATTGAGGAGTATGATATTCGTCGTGAAGCAGAGCTGGCTTGCGCACCAACTTGGGTCCCCGTGTGAAAGCATTCTTTTAGCTAAATATGAGGGGGGGGGGTGGAATCATTGGTTGGGGTCACACGCGTGAGTCAGCAAACAATGTCAAAACTTCTACGATCATGGATCCAAGCTTGGTTTGCGGTTCTTTCAAATAATGGCAATGTTGACTCGTAGTCCCAATTCTTTGAACGTGCCTTTGCTCTGAACGGATCTTTCCGCTCAAAAGAATGTTACCTCGCTCTCCTTCATTCAAGGGTGGACCGGTTCCCGACAAGCATTATCTGGGGCAAGGGACCGACTCCTCGATCATGCTTCCTGGCATGGCTCATCTTACACGATCAGGTGCAGACTGACAACTTCCTCAAATCCATCAGATTTCATCTTCCGAGTAAATGTATGTTGTGCGAGGCGGCCGAAGAATATGTGTTTCACCTTTTTGGGGAGTGCCCTGTTTTTCAAAACATCTTCAAGGTCACCTGGAATAAGTCGGTGGTCAGTGTGTGTCAGAAATAGTTCGCCATCGACTTGTTGTGGGGTCCTCAGCCAGTTCGCCATTGTAATAAATGGTGGATTATTTGGCGAACTTGGCTTCTCTCGTTCTGGTGGGCCGTTTGGATGACCGCAACAATGTCATTTTTCAGCATATTTCGGTTGTTTTCAATAAACTAGTGAATCTTATTTTGGCAGACGTGTACGTCATTCTGCGCATCAGCCTTCCTGGTCTTCAACACAATCTTCCTCCATGGCCCCCTCCGGATCCAGGGTGATGCTCGTCGATTACCTGTATTTTGTATTTTGTATTTTGTATTTTATATCTTGTTTTTTTTTTTCTGGGCTTCTTGGCATGTCTTGGGCCTTTTTGTCTTTTTGGCAGGTTCAATGTTGGTTGAACCTGTCTCGTAATGTTGATGGTTATAGTTCGTCTCTCTCTCTCTCAATGTCAAAACCACGCGATTCTACGTATGCATCTTAGAGACCTCTCATTCTCTCTGAACAACGTTCACTCATCGGTGGTTTCTTCTAATCCAGCGGATCCTGGCTGAGCTTGGCTTTGTTCTCTGTTGTTATCTGTCTGTAGTTTCTTTTTCTTTAGCTTTTTATTTTTCTATGTTTTTGTTTTGTTTTCTATATTGTCTGGTTCATGGGTTCAACATTTTGTTGATCTTCATGAGTGGTAATTTTCATCTTCTTTCGGCTCTCTCAATGTCAAAAATAATTTACAGCAATGAAAAAAGTTACCATATTTATACAGAGAAAGAGGGCGAAGTGAATGTGGCAGGGTGATGCGAGTGGACAGTTGCAGGCAATTGTTCTGTATTGTAGTTTGGAGTCTTGCCTGACACCTCATTCCTCCACCAGAACAGGAAATATCAACCAGCTGATATACAGAATGTTTTGAAGTTCAGAAATCAAATTCTCCACTTGCCTACACGAAGTTGAATTGAACAAGATAAAGCCTCTGGACAGAATAATGATGCTCAGAACAACCAAGCAGCAAAATAGATTTACAAAATAAACAAAGCATCCAGATTTGTTGCGACTCGATTCAGCCTACAATACTGAGATCCATGTTTTTGACTTATAGGGGAAACTTACTGCTCGCCATTTGATGCAGTTTTTACAGTTATATGTGGAACAGCATAAACCAACTAGCTTTATTATACAGTCTCTGATTTTCGAAAAGTTAGGAAACTAACCTTGCTGAAAAGGATGTCTTTGTTATTGAGATGCATTATACTACCCTTGAGCATGCATTTCCATCTGTTTTTGGTTCGTGTCACCTACATATGTAACGCAAACCACCTTTAGGGCCAAAACACCAAGTTACGCAGGTGATGCAGAAAAGGGAAAAGAGGAGCATTTATCAAATTCGAGGATGCAAAAACTGAACTTGTCATCCAGAAGACTTGATCAAAGCAACAAGATCAAGTCCAAGCAGAGGGTAACATTCCTCAGCATTTGTTACCAACTGCATCAAATTCATGGCCACTATCAAGCACAAATAAGGCAACAATCCTCACAACTTGCTACCAATTAAATCAAATTCAGGACCACACAAAGTCCAAGTCCAGTCATCCACTTTTGCAATTTGGCATTTTCAAAAATACCTTTTCA
The DNA here is from genome assembly GCF_984573655.1 of Nuphar pumila. Classification (NCBI taxonomy): domain Eukaryota; kingdom Viridiplantae; phylum Streptophyta; class Magnoliopsida; order Nymphaeales; family Nymphaeaceae; genus Nuphar; species Nuphar pumila. The sequence continues at coordinate 2,959,604 of NC_143258.1, read as the reverse complement.
AACTGGGAGAGAACTAAATGATGCATGCCATGATTCTCCTCTCCCTGCTCAAATTCATCATTGTCGTCATCATCATCTTCATTTAAAGGTGGTTCATCATTATCATCAACATCACCAACTTCAGTTCCACTTGGGCCAGGTACAGGGATGCTGTGGATGGCATGAAGAAACACTGCAGGGTGAGCCTGCAAAAGAACTGGCCATATATTCAAGGATACACATTTTTTGTTTAAATTTACCACGGTCTGCTGTATTGTAGTCTTCAATGACAAACCCCTTCACCAAAATGCAAGTGGAACAGCTTAACAAGGTGCAAGAATGACCAATATCAACAAACAATATCTTTAGAATGGTGCTTACATCTTGGTAATCATCATGAAATCCATCTTGCTGCGGAATAGTGACACTGCTACTTCCATTTTGAATTAGTGCCATCCCTTTTTTTGCAATTCCTTTATGCATATCAGCCAATGAAGCTGCACCTTCACTAGCCTGAAAAGTCAAGTGTCTTAAGAAATAATCATGCTTTACAATGGAAATCAAGTATCAAAAAAACAAAGCAGTAATCAGAAGAGCTACAGCTGCCACATGGATACACCACCTTTTTATGAAACAACTAAAGGGAACGTGGGCGCACATTCAAAAGAAAGGAATCATAGCCAACATCGTCAGCTCCATCTTGTTGAGGAATGTGCCCAGCAGGATGAATCTGTGGAGCATAATTTTCTCGTTTTCGCTTACCACCATTCATCACGAAGAAGTCCTTCACATAAGAACACATAAAATCAAGGCTTTATGACCATCATTGGTATGTCCTTTAGAACAAAGAAAGGAATTTATTGCTAAACTACCCAACATGCCAGGAAACACCAGCTTTTCTTGACATAATTGTGTACCATAGAATAATTAACCACAAGTTACGAACTTCAATAGGAAATTGGTTTTCTAGGCGAAAAGAAAAAATCATACTTTCTAGTGTTGTTCACCTTCACTGACTAGTGTGGCCTTTTAGTTGGTTAGACACCACAATTTCTACCTGTCAAAATCGCTAAGAGCCACCTAGACTGCCAGGCTAATTGACTAACTTGCCTGGGCATGCCTAGCCTTTGTTGGAAATTGGAATTATAATTAAAAATTAAAATAAAAACTAAAAAGACTAAAAACCAATGCACTGGTCAATTATGCCCTCACATGGCTGCCCTTCATACAGTTTGTACTAACTAAAACGAGTGTTATCTAGTTTCTGTGCAGCACCCTTAGTTGTCATAGTCCTTAAGAGGAGCCTAGACGGTGATCCCCTAAAAAGGCTGAGGTGGTACTTAAAATAAAATAAAAATTAAAAATATAAAAAACATTATAAGAAACATGCATATAACATAAAATCAATCAATAATAAGCAATAGACAAATAATATGGCACCGTTAAACACCATAAAATAATTATTTTTCATAACCTTAACCAGCTCAAACAAACTAAGAATAAATTAACAAATGAATAAACAACCATACAACTAACAAGTTAAATGAACAATACACAAAAAAATAAAATCATGAATACAAAAAAATTAACAACAATAGACATAATACGAACAATAGACAAATAATGTCTTATTCTTTTTCTCAACAATAAACATAATACAAGCAATAGACAAATAATGTCTTCTTATTCTTATTCTTCTCAACAATAGACATAATACAATAAATAACATTTCTCTGTCTTCTTCTTCTCCTCTTCTTCAAAAAAGAAAACAAATGATATGTATTAAGAAAAAAATCTTCAAAAAAATTATTTCAAAAAAAAAAAAAACTAAGCTTTAAAAAAAACTTAGGCCGTGACACCGCCCAGACCTGATCGCCCAAGTGGTAGGACTGCACCTAGGTCGCTTAGGCCGCCTAGGGACCGCCTTTGACAACTAAGGCAGCACCTAGGTTGTCTAGGTCAACAAAGAGAGGCTAATTGCACCCTTTACTACACATATCACATCTCCCAATAAGCTCCCACAAGAATGACTTTAGCTCTTCTTGCAGCTTGTTTCACATAATTCAAGTACCATTTTACTTGGCAGATGTGTAACAAGTCAATCCCTCTTGACAAAGAGTACATTACGTTGTGCATTGTTGCATCATTATCTGGGCTGCAGAATACAGGGTCAAACCTGAAGGACTTTCTTGAGAAGATAGCTTGTGCTTCAAAATTTCTGTTATATGTTTTGTTCTATTACACTCATTCAATACCCTCCTCATGTGCCACAGGGCAAAAGCCACCAATCAATTCCATGTATATGGGCTAATAAGAGATGCTGATAGTATCATGGTACTCACATATATTACAAACAAAAACGGTTACGCATTTTATGCAATTTTAACAGTTAAATAATAATATCCATCCAATGGAGAAGACAGTCTTGAAGTGAACAGCATGCTCTAATCAGTTTCATCTACCAAAGCATGGATTACTGATGTTCTAAATAAAATAAATAACATGAGATGAAGCAAAATGTATAGCAAATCAAATTGCATGAAACCACCACCATCACAAGTTATCAACAGAATTATGGCCACTTCAGTGCTTTTTAATTAAGGAGAAATCTTATTGCAATATATAAGAAAAAATAGCACCACGAAGAATAGCAATAACCACCTTTGTCATGGTTGGATGGGAGATGCTCCTCTTGCCCGGCAACAAAATCTTATATGTAGATTCAACTTTAAAATAACTAAAATACCCTCAAAAGAGTGGTACTTTAAGAAATGCATGGACACTTTTTGGTTGAACTTAAACAAAATTGAAAAGTTAAACACCTTTTTCAAAAAGACAACTTTATAAGTTCATTAAAGTTATCTTTTTACCTTAAAAATTAACCTTATATGTTTTAAAATACCACTTTTTAAGGGTATTTTAGTTATTTTAATGTGGTTGAATTCATGTTAAACACTTTTAATGTTTGATTAACTCATATATATATATATATATATATATATATAATGAGTAGGCAGTAGTTGCCTATCTTTTTTGGTCTACCACTTGTCTACTGCAAGTAAACTTCAGGTTGTTTTCGCATATCGATTGTTATTTGGATCATGTTATCTTATAAAAAAAAACATGTTTTGATTAACTCATACGGTTATTTTAATGTTTGATGTTCATATATATATATGTGTGTGTGTGTGTGTGCGCGCGCGCTCATTGCCTCTTGGAAATGATATTTGGATCATGTTATTTTATAAAAAAAAAACATGCTTTGTAAGCCTTGAATATTTATAAAAAAACTAGATCATCAATTTTTAAACCTTATAACAATCTACCTATACGTAGAATTGGACAATCCAATAGTTGATTCCTGCAAATTCAAGCATGCAGAACACAATTATACAGTCAGAATTAAGGAAAACATGAGAAGAAACCCTTCATAACCCAATAAAAAAAAGTGGTAGAGAGAGAGAGAGAGAGAGAGAGAGAGAGAGAGAGAGAGAGAGAGACCCTTCATGTTCCATTGAAATCAGATGTACACAGTACACACAATTAATGTCACATGCTGAAAACCAAATTTATGCCTTGTGGTCGATGACCGCCACTGAAGCACCTTTTTGCGCACAATCAAACACACCTTGAGTGTCCCATTCAGTTCGGCCTACTGCCAACCTACTAGGCTTTTAAAAAGTTTTTTAATAGTTTTTTTTAAATGACCATACAGATACATTCTACATGCTTGATTTTGTAAGAATCGACACTTATTCTAACACACAAGTAGGTTTTTATAAGGTTTAAACATCAATGGTCTAAGATTTTCATAAGTATTCATGGCTTAAAAAATTATGTTTTTTAACAAAAAACATGATTTAAATATCTTTTCCTAATAAATCAACCATGCCAAACACATTAGCAAGGTCAGATTTGTGAAAAACAATCTGAAAACACTAGTTCACTTGCGGTAAGCTAAAAAAGTGGTATGCAGTTGTCACTTTTCTCCTCTCTCTCTCTCTCTCTCTCTCTCTCTCTCTATATATATATATATATATATATATATATATATATATATATATATATATATATATATATATATATATATATATATATATATATATATATATGAGCAAAAATATTTACAGTTAATGAAGGTAAGAAACTAGTGAGTTAGAAATCATACATGCAAGTTGTATCAATTGAATGTAAGCACATGTGTTCAGCATGGTTTGTTTACTACCGATCAATTCATAGACCATGCTTTTCCCATGTAAAAACATGATCTTTTGAGTTATGAAATTTTGATACATTGTAGGTTGTTGATTTTTGAACCCTTTTAAAAACCTAATTACTTGTTATAATCATGTGATTCAAAACAAGTTTTCTACTAAACAAATCATGTAAATCACATAAAAATTGGAAATTTTTTGAAGAAATGAGTGAATTTTACTCATTAATTTCTTACCTTCATTAGCCGCTAATATTTTCCCAATATTTATAGTATAGTTGTTTAGTTAACTCTGCCTGTGTATAACTGTTTAGTTATACACTGCCGGTCCCAAGCCCGGATAAAGGAGGAGGGTTGTTGTAGGCCAGTGACAACCAACATAAAAACTTAGTCATACCCTATGAATATGAACCAATATGAAAATTTCGTTGGGGTGTTCCCTACTGAGCGACGCGTTGTACTCTATAGGCTTGGAGGCAGTGATAAATGAGCAAGGGTTGCTAGGTCGTCGCCCGAAAGCGACGCGTCACACCGGTGCCGGGGTGTGGTGTCAAATAGGCAAGGGTTCCCTCACTTTGTTGGACGGGTGGGGGTAAAAAAGTTAGTCCAAGACAATAAAATTAGGTTAGCCACTTGGAACATAGGGTCTTTAACTGGTAAGTTGGTAGAGTTAGTAGATGTTATGTGTAGGAGAAAGATTGATATTTTATGTTTACAAGAGACTAAATGGGTAAGTGAGAAAGCAAAAGTGATAGAACCTTGGGGATATAAGATTTGGTATACAAGAATAAATAGGAATAGGAATATGCATGAAGTAGGGATCACTACAACAGAGCAGTAGATTAGCGACGACCACCTTTCGTCGCTAATCCGTCGCTAATCCGTCGCTAACCATGTTAGCGACGGATTAGCGACAACGCGGCGACAATATGCTTACGTCGCGAATATTTCGACGCTAACTGGCGACGGAATTATTCCGTCGCCAAGTCCGTCGCTAATTGCGACGGAATAACGAGCGCTATATTCCGTCGCCAATCCGCCGGTACTAAACGGCGACCACGGCGTGGCGACGGATTTAATTCCGTCGCTAAGCCGTCGCTAGATTAATATGAATAGCGACGGAATCATCCGTCGCTAATCCGTCGCAAAAACGAAAAAAAATCAAAAAAAATTTATTTAAAAATTAATTACGGAGAACTGTACAATTTATATTTCCTGTACAATTTATATTTCCTGTAAATAAAAAACAAACCACACAAAAAAATTCATATAACAAGTATCTATAATAATTAATCGTTCCACCTTAAAACTAAAAAGTTTAATTATTTACAATTCAACAATTACAATTAGGAAAAATAAAAAAAATAGAACTTCTTCAACACAGTCCTCTAATCATCGCCAAGATTTTGTGCGTCTTCTTGTTCATTGTCTTTATCTGTCCCTTCAGCTCCACTACCCTGATTATCGCTAGCAGCCTACACAAGAAAAGAACAGTCAGTATTGATAAACAAAATATAATGAAATAAATTACACACTATATGTGATTCTATCATGTGCTCATGTGTGATCTAAGGCAATAAAAAAACTCTATATGTGATTCTATCATGCTCATATGTGTGCTAAGGCAGTCAAAAAATTGAATATGTGATTATAGCATGTTCATATGTGTTCTAAGGCATATAAAAAAACTCTATATGTGATTCTACCATGCTCAGATGTGCTTTAAGGCAAGCAAAAAACTATATATGTGATTCGATCATGCTCGTATGTGTGCTAAGGCAGTAAAAAAATTGAATATGTGAATATAGCATGCTCATATGTGCTCTAAGGCAGGCAAAGCCAAAAATTTTATATGTGATTCTATCATAAATGATATATAACATGTTCATATGTGTTCTAAGGCAGTTAAAAAACTCTATATGTTATTATAGCATGTTCATATGTGTGCTAAGGCAGTCAAAAAACAGAATATGTGATTATAATATGCTCATATGTGTTCTTAGGCAGTAAAAAAACTGAATATGTGATTATAGCATGCTTATGTGTTCTAATGCAATAAAAAAAACTTTATATGTGATTCTATCATGCTCATATGTGCTCTAAGACAGACAAAAAGTTAAATATATATATATGTGATTCTATCATGCTCATATGTGTGCTAAGGCAGTAAAAAAATTGAATATGTGATTATAGCATGTTCATATGTGTTCTAAGGCATCTAGAAAAACTCTATATGTGATTCTACCATGCTCAGATGTGCTTTAAGATAGTCAAAAAAACTATATATGTGATTATACCTGAGAGGGACCTGGAATCGAAGATCCCCTATCCTGAACAGCGGCCTTGATCTCATTTCGGAGAAAGGGGGCGACGGTGTATTGGAAGTAGTTATTCAGTGATTCATTAATGATCTCGCGTACATCATCACCGGAAAGAATAGTCGGCTGCTTGGAGCTTATGTCGGCGCAAGAAGTTGGTGAGCCGTAACTGGAAGAACCAATAACTGGTGAAGTGTTCATATTACTCCCAAACCCGAACACGCGACCTTTTTTGGGTTCACCTGCTGCAGTCACCCATGCTGTAGGATCAAATGATGGATGCTGAGTAGCGTCTTCACCATATCGCTCTACCATTTGTTGCTCATATGCCTCCTACAAAATAATGTTTAAAGTATTCATTAATAATTAATGATAACATTATGATGACTTGCATATATATTGCAATGATTATTAATAGAATTAATACATACCGTTGTCGTTCTCACCTTCTCTGATACGAAGACTCCCGTGGTCTTCCGTTTATGTGTTTCTACAAACACATCCTTATATGGTACACTGCCTCCTTTTTCTGCTTCCTGCAAAGTTAAATGACAAAAGATTTAGTACACAAATTTGCAACTATACTTATAAAATTAATATTATATATTGATGAGTTACCATTTTCTTTAGGTGGCTCCCAAATGTCTTAGATCCACCTGTGTGTAGATGGGCTTCGGGCATCTTCGATCGATTTTGTGAAGCCTTCGCAGAGCGATTTTTAAATGCATCTCCCGCCCACATATCGCACATTTCATCCCAGTAATCTCTCCTGATAGTAATAGGACCATGGCCCTTCCACAGTAATGGATCATCTACTACGCCAGATGTTTTTTTTGCTGCAGTCTTCATAGTGTGCAGCATGTCTGCAAATCGATTGGCAGCCACCTTCTGCCACACCTTCCTTGCATCATTTTCTTCCACCGTAGTTGCAAAGCGATTCGAAGCCTACAAATATTTTCAGAAAGTTAGTAGACATTGCTTAAATAAATTAAATATGAAACACATTAACTATGAGGAACAACTGTATACCATGAATGAGGACCACAATCTGTCTAATACCTCCTTTGGGTACTCTTTCCATTGAGCAACTGGTCCTGGTAGATGTTGAAGAAGTGAATTCCTAATCTCCCGTACTACTTCTTGTGGCTCAAACCTCGTGCTGCACATGAATTGTTACACAGTAAATATCAATATAAAATATTTAAAAGATATGCAATAATTGAAAACAAAATACTTACGGTCGATTATCGATATACACTATTCGAATGAGTCTTCTTGTGCCAGCCTGTGAAGACCCTGTTTCCTGTGTTGGCTGTTGACTTGTGCGATCAACTGGTGTAGGTGGGTCGTATACAGGCGCAACATCATCTGTAAAAAAATACACACCAAGTTCTCAGAATGTGCATTTGAACTAATCAAGCATCTAATTAGTTATATGATATACCTATCACAGGAGCCCGTGAAGATGAAGGTTGAGCCTGGCTACTACTGGATGAGCGACCACTATAACCTCCACGAACCATATTCTAACAAATAACATATGTCATACAATACATTCAAATAATTCACATCAAGTATTACAATGCATTCAAGTCATTCACATCAAGCATTGCAATGCATTCAAATAATTCAAATCATTGACATCAAGTATTGCACTAATTCAAATCATTCGTTAATTGCATAAATTATAATACATTCAGATAAATTACAATGCATTCGAATCATTCGTATCAAGTATTACAATACATTGAAATAAAATTTTTAATCATTCACACCAAGTATTGCAATACAACTCACATCAAGTATTACAATGCATTTAAATAGAGGTTTGTAGTATAAGATTTTTTTCACTAGCTTGAGAATTCTTCCTCGTCACTAGTTTGACTTTCTTCTTCTTCTTCTTCTTCTTCTTCTTCTTCTTCTTCTTCTTCTTCTTCTTCATTGTTTGCCCATCCACTTGGTACATCATTTGGATCACATTCCTCTATGAATGTTTCATCAGCCAATGGAGATATGACATGCATATCATGCGCAACATCGTGACCATAAGCGAAGTCACAGACATCATCTGATTGATAGTAATCACTGTCTTCAGCTAACTCATCTTCTTGTAACTGATCATACTCGGGGTATAGTTTGGATTTCACCTTGCAAACTGCCCACCATTCATTTGTATCTGACTTTTTTATACTCGGATATGAAGTATAATAAACTTGTTGAGCTTGCGAGGCTAATATGAATGGTTCATATGTTCCAAACCTGGATTTATGATTCACCTCCACAATGCCTGAAGCTTTGTCGAGTCTTGTTGCAGTTGGATCAAACCAATGACACTTGAATACCGTAACCCTGTTATTCATGCCTAAGTAAGTCAACTCCATTATTTCCTCTATAACACCGTAGTAATCATGTTCATTTTCACCGTAGCTGCTACCCTTGACACACACGCCACTATTTATCGTTGATTTGTTTATACCGTAGTCTTTTGTATGGAATCGATAACCATTTACGATATACCCGTTGTAGCATTGCACAACTTTGGTCGGACCATTTTCTAAATCACATATTCCTTGATCTTTAACATCACCATGGCGAACCTACGCACAGACATAAACAATTATTGTGATCACGATCAATTAAGTAACTTAGTGTTGTTTATAAGTACAAAATTTATGTTAGCTTCTTTACCAACTGTTTCAACCACTCCACAAACTTAGTTTCACGTTCTTTTTGTACTTCTGCATTAGTGAGATGTGAAACTTTGCTTTGCAACTCCAGATCAAATCGTCTGCAAACCACAAATACTTATATTACCGAGCCATGTATCCACATATAGAACATAAAAGGATTTATAATTGAGTTGCATATACATATACTTACTCGATGTATGGGTCGATCGCTGAACAATTAAAAAGAATATAGATGTGTGCTGCATCTTGCTCTCGATCTGTCAATAGCCTTGATCGGCAACTACCAAATGCATGCCCAAGTCGTTGAAATATCGACAGCTTGTCAGCTACAGTTACTTGTTCTCCATCATCGTTACGGGGCGGGCATGTGTAACGTGTTGAAATATGAGGTTCGAAGTACATAGATGAGAAATTTGAAATCTCTTCTAAAGTGTACGCCTCACAAATAGAGCCTTCTACTCTTGCTTTATTACGAACCTTTTTTTTTAGGTCGAACATGCATCTGACAAGAATATACATTTCAAATTTTAAATATCTGTCATTAAAGAGACAAATATAAAAAAACATATACCTTTCAAATGGGTACATCCATCGATATTGCACAGGGCCACCAACCCTTAGTTCATATGGCAGATGTATGATCAAATGTTCCATAACATCGAAAAATGCTGGCGTAAATATCTTTTCTAACAGACAAACAGTGGTGATGACAGAGTCCTCGAGATTCTTTACATCTGATACAATGACCTCCGATGCGCACAATGTTCTGAAAAATCCGCTCAACTCAGACAATACCCCCCATATAGGTTTGTCTAACATATCATGGAATGCTAGGGGTATCAATCGTTGCATAAAGATATGACAATCATGGCTCTTCAACCCATATAACTGTCCATCGTCAATCTTCACAGCCCGAGCAATGTTAGAGACATATCCATCTGGAAATCTCAGTTGTCTCAACCATTGACATACATGTTTTATTTGATCAGGTCTGAGCACGTACTTCGCCTTTGGTTTCAGTACTTTGCCATTATACTCTTTGAGTTCCAATTCTGGTCTTTTACATATTAATTTTAAATCCATACGGGCCTTCGGATTATCCTTCGTTTTTCCTTTAATATTCATTACTGTATTGAACACATTATCAAACACATTTTTCTCTACATGCATCACATCCAAATTATGTCGTATCAATAGGGTCGGCCAATACGGTAGTTCCCAAAAAATAGATTTTTTCGTCCAATTGTGTTCCTTCCCAAATCCACGGAAGGGTGTAGGACTGCGGGCATCTGTTAATACATCTGGAAAGTATCGCAATCTTCTTAAAATCTCTATGCCAGACAATCTTGAGGATGGACCTTCCATTTCAGTTGTGCCTGCTGTAAATGCATTCTTTTGACGTCGGAACGGATGATCGCTGGGTAGAAATCGACGATGGCAATCAAACCAGCAAGGCTTCCTTCCATGCCTCAATCTAAAAGCTTTGGAATCCTCCATGCAGTACGGACAAACCAACCTCCCATGTGTGCTCCAACCAGATAACATACCATATGCAGGGAAGTCACTGATTGTCCATAGAACAGCGGCCTTCATGTTGAAATTTTGTTTTTTGTGGGCATCATACGTGGTAACACCGTCATCCCACAGTACTTTTAATTCATCAATCAATGGCCTTAGATATACATCAAGATTTTGGCCAGGTGAGGTCGGACCAGGGATCAACAGAGACAAGAAAAGATTTGGACGTTTCATACACAAGCTTGGTGGAAGGTTGTATGGAGTTACAAATACTGGCCAGCATGAGTATGGAGTTGATCTACCCCCAAATGGATTAAATCCATCTGTACATAGACCGAGTCTAACATTTCGCACTTCCATTGCGAAGTTCTGATGAGTACGATCAAAGTGCTTCCAAGCTTCAGCGTCAACAGGATGCGTGATCTTGTTTTCATCGTGTCGAACTTTATTTGCATGCCATCTCATGTGTTTAGCTGTCTTTGAAGACATATACAATCGCTGCAATCTAGGAGTGATAGGAAAGTAGCGGAGCGACTTGTATGAAACTTCCTTTGATCTCGTGCTACCATTGCCTCTTGTCTTTGGCTTGAACCGAGGATGCCCACATGACGGGCATGATATGTCGTTTTCCTGCTCCTTGAAATACAACATGCAGTGATTTGGACAAGCATCAATCTTTTTGTAACCCATACCTAGAGCGTTGACCATAACTTTCGCACGATAGAAATTTTGTGGCAATTTCTCATCTTTAGGCAACATACTCTTCACAATCATGCACAAACGGTCAAAACATGATTGACTCAAATTATACTCGGACTTCAAATTCATTAGTTGAAGAACTGCAGACAAGATAGTGTGACTCTCACAACCGTTCCAAAGTGGCTCATCAGCATCTCTAAGTAAATCATAAAATCTACTAGCTGCATCGTTTGATGATTCTTCATCTACGACAGTTCTTACATCACTAGAACTCATAGCAGAACCCAGTTCTGTTCCTGCAGCATCAAATATCAAATTCGTATATGGATTATCGTGCACCACATTCACCCGTGCATCAAAATCGTTTCTAAATTCTTCTCCATGAAACGTCCAGTTCTGATAATCACTCACAAAACCCTTCCTGTATAGGTGATGTCTAACGCCATGAGGTTCTACAAATCGATTATTCTTACAAATCTTGCAGGGACACCTAATCCGACCTGTGGGATCTACCGTACTGACACTTGCCGTTGCAAATTCAATAAAACTGTCGACACCATCCATATATTCATGCGATAACTCATTGTCTACTATCCTACGGTACATCCATTCACGGTTTGCAGTCATTCTGTCGTATGATGTTACGAATAGTATCCTAACCAGTTAAAAGAGAACCATCAGAATACTATGATGAAGAAAATATCAAATTTATCATGCAATATATGATGTCATACAATCACAAGAATTATGATGCATGCATTGATAACTTAATATTTTCATGTGCAAACTATTCATGACACGATACATTCATTTGAAGCATGCTTTCAGTATACAATTTCACATGGAAGACATAATCAAATTGAAAGTAACTACATGTAAGCATGGATACAATCACATCAAACATTGCAATACATCGAAATAATTCATATCAAACAAATATCAAACATGTACCTGCAGCAAACACACTTCAATATCCCACTAACTACTACCATGCATAGCATGGACTCCGTACTCCAAAAATAAGAACACTTCCATATTCATACATTAAAATCATGCTCAGCATGATCTCCGAACTCCAACAAAGTAGTCATAGATATCAACAACTAAGTGAGTGTGTGAACAATAAAGTGTTATATTCAATAAATTAAATAACATGTGATGCGCTTGCATCACTTACTCACCACGGGTATTTACCCGATTTGCATTGTTTTTGTCACTTACTTACCACGGGTGGCGGGGCACAAGCAAGTTCTGTTGAGAAATCTGCAAAAAAAAATGATGTTTTAAAATGAAGTCACCATGAAATTATTCGACCATATTAAATCATAAAACCTTAAAATACAAGAAAATAAATTATAAATAAACCAAAACATCATAAACTATAAGAAAAATAAACCATAAAATTAAATAAAAAAGCCACAATTTAAACCTTAATCAAACAAGGAAAAAACCTGCCAAAATCAAATACAAAAAAATCCTTCATCAAATTAACTAAAAAGTATTAATTAAAAAAATGTGATTTAAATCCCTAATTATAGAAAATAAAAATAAAAACTCTAAATAAATAAAAAAAACCTAATCAAATTAACTATAAAAGCCTTAATTAAAAAATTTTGATTTAAAGTCCTAACCAAATTAACTAAAAATCCTTAATTAAAAAAATTATGATTCAAATCCCTAATCATAGAAAATAAAAATAAAAGCTCTAATCAAATCCAAGAAAACCCTAATCAAATTAACTATAAAATGCCCTAATTTTTAAATTTTGATTCAAAGCCCTAATAAAACAAAATCAAATAAAAAACCCTAATTAAATTAACTACAAATAGCCTTAATTTAAGAAATTTGATTCAATTGCTTAATAAATGAAAATCAAAATAAAAAATCCTAATCAATGAAAATCAAAGAAAACTAAACAATAAAAATAAAATAAAAACCCTAATTTCTGAAAAAAGAAAAAAAAGAGCAAGAAACCAGGGGGTCGACCCCCGGCCGGACACGGCAGGGGGTCGACCCCCGGCCGGACATCAAAAGGGGTTGACCCCCTGCCGGACAAGGCAGGGGGTTGACCCCTGGCCGGAGACGGCAAGGGGGTCGACCCCGGCCGGACAAGGCAGGGGGTTGACCCCCTGCCGGACATCAAAAGGGGTCGACCCCGGCCGGACAAGGCAGGGGGTTGACCCCCTGCCGGACATCAAAAGGGGTTGACCCCCTGCCGGGGTTGACCCCCTGCCGAACACGGCGGGGGGTCGACCCCCGGCCGGACATGGCGGGGGGTCGACCCCCCCCCCCCCCGGCCGGACACGGCAGGGGGTCGACCCCCTACCAGGGTTGACCCCCGGCCGGACACGGCAGAGGGTCGACCGCCTGGCAGAGTCGACCCCCTGCCGGAAAACGCAGGGGGTCGACCGCCTGGCAGAGTCGACCCCCTGCCGGAAAACGCAGGGGGTCGACCGCCTGGCAGAGTCGACCCCCTGCCGGAAAAAGCAGGGGGTCGACCTCCAATCCATTTACGTACCTGCGGTTGCTCCGGGCAGCGACGGCGGCAGCGGAAGGTTGACGGAAGGAAGAGGGCGGCAGGAGGGAGAGGGCGGCGGGCGGGAGCAGCGAAAGGAGAAAGGAAAAAGAGGGCTGGGATTAGGGGTAATGCGACATATAGCGACGGCTTAGCGACGGATTAATTCCGTCGCTAAGCCATCGTAATTCAAAAAACAAAAAAGGCGACAGAAAATATTTCGTCGCCTAGGCCGTCGCTATGTTGCGACGGAATCTTAGCCGTCGCAATTCCGTCGCTAACTGTCGTATTTATTGCGACAAAACATTCTCTCGCAAAATCCGTCGCTACTTAGCGACGGATTTTGCGAGGGAATGTTTTCTGTCGCTAGTTTCGTAAAATTCTACAAATATAGCGATGGATTCATTTCTCTCGTTAATCTGTCGCTAAGTAGCGACGATATAACTCCGTCGCTAAATTCCGTCGCTAATCAACTATTTTTTTGTAGTGGATTATTATGAGTCGTGAGTTTATAGATAATGTAATTGAGGTCCGTAGGAAGGGTGATGGGATTTTACTTATTAAATTAGTATTAGGTACGGATATTATTAATATTATTAGTGTTTATGCACCTCAAGTAGGTTTAGATTATTCCATTAAGCATCAATTTTGGAAAGATTTAGATGGAGTAGTACAAGGGATATCTTATGAAGAAAAGCTTTTCATCGACAGTGACCTAAATGGACATGTAGGCATTAGTAGGGATGGATTTGAGAGTATCCATGGAGGCTATGGTATAGGAAAAAGAAACGAAAGTAGAGAAATGATTTTAGATTTTGGTTTGTCCTATGATATGATCTTAGCAAACACTTGGTTTAGGAAGAAGAAGTCTCACCTAGTAATATTTAAAAGTGAGGTTAATACGAGTCAGATAGATTTTTTTCTACTTAGAAAGAGAGATAGGGGTTGTTGCATCGATTGTAAGGTTATATCGGGAGAAAGTGTAGCTACACAACATAGAGTCTTAATTTTAAATCTTAGAATTAGACAATGTCGCAAAAGAGATAGACATAGGATACATCATAGAATTAACTGGTGGGCATTGAAAGGAGCTAAACAAAAAATGTTTGTAGAGCAGGTAGTTAAGGAAGTTGATTGATGTCTCGAGGAGGATTCAAAATCAATGTGGAATAAGATAGCGGGTGGCATGATAAAGGTGGCTAAGGGGGTATTGGGTGAGTCTAAAGGCGGTGCACCGCTAGGTAAGGATACATCATGGTGGAACGAGGATGTCAAATTAGCTATTAAGGTTAAAAGAGAGTGTTATAAAAATCTAAGTAAGAGTCGTGATAATGAGAATTTTTAGAAGTATATGATAGCAAAGAAGGAAGCTAAAAAAGTAGTTTGAAACGCGAGGGATAAGGTATATAAGGAGGTTTATGACAAGTTGGATACCAAAGAGGGCGAGAAGGATATTTATATGCTTGCAAAGATGAGAGATAGGAAATCGAGGGATCTGGGTATGGTTAGATATATCAAAGATGAAACACAAAGGGTTTTAGTCAAAGATGAGATTAAGGAGAGATGAAAAAATTATTTTGATAAGCTATTTAATGAAAGTCATGCTCAAAATCTTGGAGACTTCTCCATTCCTTTTTATGAGATGAATCGTGACTTCATGCGCAAGATTTAAAAGAAAGAAATTGCACAGGCTTTGAAGAAAATGAAATCAAGAAGGACAGTTGGCCCAGATGGTATACCTATCGAGGCTTGAAATGTTTGAGAGAGAAAAGTTTAGAATGGTTGACAAATTTTTTTAACAAGATTTGACAGACAAATAAGATGCCTAATGAGTGGAGGAAGAGTACTTTGGTGCCTCTATATAAGAATAAGGTTGATATACAAGATTTCACAAACTATCGTGGTATAAAATTCATGAGTCATACTATGAAACTTTGGGAGAGAGTGATTGAGTCTAGGTTGTGGAAGGTTGTCATGATATCGGATAATCAATTTGGTTTTATGCCTGGAAGATCAACTATAGAAGTTATACATTTTCTTAGACAACTTATTGAGAGAAATAGAGAGAGGAACAAAGATTTGTATATGGTTTTTATTGATTTGGAGAAGGCATACAATAGAGTACCTAGGGATGTTCTCTAGTGGAAAATGATGAAGAAAGGTGTTTCTCTCAAGTACATTAGTATAATTAAAGATATGTATGAAGAAGTAGTAACCAATGTCCGCACTTGTAGAGGGGTGACAACCAATTTTCCTATAATGGTTGGGTTACATCAAGGATCTGCTTTAAGCCCTTTCCTATTTGCTATAGTGATGGATGAGCTTACGAGATCAATTCAAGAAAATGTGTCGTGGTGTATGTTGTTTGCTGATGATATTATTTTGATTGATGAATCTAGAGCTGAAGTTAATGCTAAGTTAGAATTACAGAGACGGACATTAGAAGCAAGAGGTTTTAAGTTGAGTAAGAGTAAGATAGAATATATGGAATGTCGGCTTAGTAAGCAACGAAGTAGTGATGAGAGTGTAGTGAAGCTTGGTGAGCAAGAAATACCGGTGGATGATTGTTTCAAATATTTGGGATCTATTATTCAAAAGTATGGAGAAATTGATGGAGATGTAAATCATGGGATAAAGGTTGGGTGGATGAAATAGAAAAGTGCAACTGGAGTGTTGTACGATCGTAGAATGCCATTGCGGTTGAAGGAAAAGTTTTATAGGACGACTATTAGGCCCGCTTTACTATATGGTACGGACTGTTGGGCTGCCAAGAGACATCATATTCAAATAATGAGCATACCTGAGATGCGTATGCTTAGATGGATGTGTGGAAATAACTACAAGAAAACCGTGGATTAGTGACAGCCTATATCCATCGCTAATCCGTCGCTAAACTGTTTAGCGATGGCTTAGCGACGGATTAACGATGGATATAGGCCATCGCGAATTTTTGCTCGCTAATTAGCGAAAAAACTTATTTGTCGTTAATTTCGTCGCTAATTTGCGACAGATTAGCGACGGACATTATCCGTCGCTAATCTGTCGCT
The DNA here is from genome assembly GCF_984573655.1 of Nuphar pumila. Lineage (NCBI taxonomy): Eukaryota > Viridiplantae > Streptophyta > Magnoliopsida > Nymphaeales > Nymphaeaceae > Nuphar > Nuphar pumila. Next base: position 2,942,625 of record NC_143258.1, on the reverse strand, counting down.
AAATTTTAAAAAAAAATAAAAAAATTTGATCCCTATCAGGCGGTATTCCGGCAGCACTAAGCCAGACTTATACCGCACCCGACAGGCATTGCATGCACAGAACGATCGCTCTGCCTCATCGCCGGACTTGTATCGTCCTCCGTGAACCGGTGCTCTCCGACATCGCCGTCCTCCGTGAACTGGCGTCGTCGTCCTCCGTGAACCGGCGTCGCCGTCCTCCATGAACCGGTGCTCTCTGGCGTTGCCGTCCTCCATGAACCGGCACCGTCATCTTTCGTGAACCAGCGTCGCCATCATCCTCCGTGGACCGGCGTCATCGTCCTCCGTGAACCGGCGCCGACGTCCTCCAGCGATCGCCGACCGTCCTCCGTCGTCGCCGTCCTTCGTGAACCGATGTTGTCGTCCTCTGTGAACCGGTGTCGACGTCATCCAGCGATCGCCGATCGTCCTCCAGCGTTGCTGTCCTCCGTAAATCGACGTTGTCGTCCTCCGTGAACCGGCGCCGACGTCCTCCAGCGATCACCGACTGTCCTCCGGCGTCGCCGTCCTCCACTCTCATGTACATGATCTCCAACGCGCTCTTCGACGTCGCTCGGTTTAAATCGAGCGCGATCGATTTAAATTTCGAACGGGGAGAGAGGGAAAATTTCGCGCTCGGTTTAAATCGAAAATTAGCGAGGGATTTAGCGAGGGAATTTTTCCGTCGGTAATTAGCGACGGAAAAATTTCCTCGCTAAATCCCTCGCTAAAATGTTTTTCTTGTATTGAGAATTAGCGACGAAATAATTGTTGTCGTTAATTCGTCGCTAATTAGCGACGGATTAGCGATGAAACAACTTTCATCGCTAATCCGTCGCTACTTAGCGACAGATTCATTAAGAAAGTTTTCTCTAGCTAATCTGTCGCTAATTTGTGACAGAAAAAATCCGTCGCAAATTTTCATCGCTAATTAACATTTTTCTTGTAGTATACAATAAAAGATAAGATTCAGAACAAGGAGATACGTAAGAAGGTAGGTGTTGCACCCATTGAAAATAAGATGAGAGAGAATCGTTTATGGTGGTTTGAACATATTCGGCGAAGGCCTAATGATGCTCCAGTTAGAAGGATGAAGAAATGAAAAAATATATTAGTTAAAAGAGGTCGGGGTAGGCCTAGAAAGACATGGATGGAGATGATAGAAAAAGATATGAATGCTTTGAACCTTACCGAGGACATGGCATTGGATAGAAATGATTGGAGGAGAAGGATTCATGTGGAAAACCCAGAATGATTTTCTTTTTTGGTTCATATCGCCGACCCCAATTGTTTTGGGACGAAGGCGTAGTTGTTTTTGTTGTTATAGTATAGTCGTTTGTGTGTGCAATCTAGTAGAAAACATTAGTTTACTCCCTTTTTTTTTACTTTTTCTCTACTCAGTTTCTTTAGAAGAAAATAAGTTTTGGTTAATGTGCAAAATTTTAATCTCCATTTTCTCTAACAAGCAGGCCTAATGAGACTGAAATTGAGATGCTAAATGTGAACCCCAAGTAACATGCCTGAGGTGTCCATGGAGAAGGCCTCTCAAGACATAGTTTACGTATAGTTGTATAGGTGTCCATGGAGAAGGCCCCTCAAGACATAGTTTGTGTAGTAATCTTCATCTTGGCTGTTTACCAATGGGATGTGTGAGAAGCATTAGAACATGTGTTATCCTAGATGTTGCCTTTTCTTTTAATATAATTTTTTTTCAATATATATATATATATATATATATATATATATATATATATATATATATATATATATATATATATATATATATATATATATATATATATATATATATATATAATGTGGGGCATTAGATTATGAGAACTCCAATTATGCTGACGTGTTTGGCATGGTGAATTTGCTAAGAATCAACTGTTGAATCAGTGTATCAATTAAAAAATGATATGCAGAGGCTACTAGAACACGAGAGCAATTGGGCCAATTGGGCCTTTCAAGAACTTTTTATGTAAATCCAACTATGCAAACGTTTGGCGCACTGAATTGGCTAGGAATCCAAATGTTGGATCAGTGTAGTAATTAAAAAAAGACATGTACAGGGTGTACAAAACTACACGTGTTTTATTGAGAACTGCCATTCTGGTGGCTAGGGATGGCTGTAGAACGGGGTACGGGGCCTCGTCCGGAGAGGGTGTTTCGTGTTCTCCCCGAAACACGCATTGTATCTACAGTGCGTGTTCTGGGGTCCCGACTGAGGCGTGTGGCACTCAGTGGGGTGTATGGGCACGCTGTACACCCGCCTGCGGGATGTATGGGGGTGTACAGCATGACCGTACACCCGACTGAGCGCCACGCAGCGCTCAGTCGGGACCCGGAGCACTCACTGTAGCTACAGTGCATGTTCCAGTGGGGGGGGCATGTAACCTGCCCCCCCCCCCCTTTGTCCCGCCTCCCTCAGTTTGAACTGGGATGGAAGACATGAAACGGGGATGGAGGTTAAAATCAAAACCCATGCGAGGATGGACTTACGCTTTTCCGGCCCGGTTCCCATCTCCAATTCCCACCTTACCCTGCCCCGCCTCATCCCCAATCCTTCTTTAAGGATGGCAGTGGACTGAGAGGAAACGGGCCCCGCCCCACCTCACCCCGTTTGGATCTAAGATGGAGGACATGAATCGGGGATGGTGGCGGGGGATGGAGGTTAAAATCAAAACCTGTACAGGGATGGAGGGCAGAATTTTGAGACGGGGTGACCTTGTCCTCTGCTCTGATCGACTGTCATCCCTACTGGTGGCTTATCCTTCCAAAAAAAAAAAGAGATGGAGGCCATTTAATTTGTCCCGTCTACAAGGATATGTGTTCAGGAGTTGCAAGGCAGATCTTTGGAATCTAAAGATGTCCCACCCTTGCCCTAGTGCAACGAGCATGCACCAACTATTGGCTACGACGAAATGGAAAGCGCTGTTATGGCAAACTCAACATGGCCTCACAAGTCGCCTTCCACAAAGCTATCCAACAGTACTGCAACCTCTCTCACAAAAGAAATATTTAGTAGCGAGGCTATTTACCTTCTTTTGAAACGCTATTTCATACAGAAATATTGCACCAAACTATCACATCATTCAGTGTCATATGATGGCCCTTTTTATTTTTAGTGAATCTGTGAACCCCAGTGAAGGTTCATTCCGTTACGCAAGAAGTGAAAAATAATCTGAATTTGGTTCCTCTCTGTTATCATTTCTTCTTTCTTCTTACAATCACATTAAATTACGCACTTTTCATTACCATTCAACAGTTAGGAAAGTGACTGATTTTATCGTTTAGCATTTATTTGTAGCTAAGGTGACGAGACCAAGGAGCTTTGTTTTAAGTTTTTAATGTCTGGTTTCTCTCAGAAACAAAAAAAAGATCAGTATCGTTTGGGGGAAAGGCTGGGGAGTAGGTAACTTTTTTTGTATAATGTACTAATAAAAGATTGTCACCTCTTAAATATTAAAAATAGCTTGCTTTGTAACGTCGTGATATATTTAGCATAAGTCAATGATTTATTCTGCATATTTTATTTTTCATTTGCGTTGCACACACAATAAAGAAGTATCGTTAAACCTTAGGCACAGTTTAGATGACAAGGGCCAAAATCAGGTGTTTGGCAAACATAGTTTGCAAAACCTGAATTTTCAATGTTTGGCTGACTAAAACCTGGTTTTTCAAGTTTTTAGTTTGTAAAATTTTTAAAAAAAATGCTATATTATTTACCATTTTCTGGTCACATTGGCCAAAAAATTGTTACGTTCATGCCAACCATGCTAGGGGGTACCAGCCTGGCCACTTTCTTGGCTGGCTGAAAATGACTGAGAAAATAGCTAAAGCAAAAAAGACCACAACCAATTTTCCAACCGATCTGGAAACATTAAATCTGGCACCAGCCTTCACCATCAGTGCCCCACCAACCAGAACCCATCATATGATTACTCAGTTCTAAGATTGTACTTTAAAACTCAAAGTTTTTCAAGCCACAAATTATCCTATTTTTACTGGGCTTCTCTCTGTCCTTCTTCCTGACCAAAAACCTGTTTTCTTCAAAAAAAAAGGCATTTTAAGATAACAATTGGCGTGATGCTATACAAAAAGAATATGATGCTTTTCTAAAAAATAAGTCATGAATACTGGTACCTGTTGGTGAAGCTCTACATGTTATTGGTTACAAGTGAGTCTTTCAAATCAAAAGACATGGGACTCTAGAACGTTACAAGGGGTTCTCTTGGTAACCAAAAGATGCAGCTAACAATTATTACTTTGAAACGTTTAGTCCCTTAGTGAAACATGTTACTATTAGTTTGATTTTATCTCGCAGCTAATTATGGATGGGAATGTTAGATAGTTGGATGTTCAAAATGCTTTTTTACATTGTTATTTGTCAAAAGATGTGTATATGCATCAGCCTTTTGGGTCTGAGAGTTGTCCACACCCTGAGTATAAGTGTAAACTCCAAAATGCCTTGTATGACTTGAAGCAAGCCCCTAGAACCCAGTTTGCTTGATAGAGCTCTTGTCTTCAAACTCTTAGTTTTATTGGAGCAAGGACAGACACATCCATATGCATCAGCCTTTTTGGTTTGAGAGTTCTCGACACCCTGAGTATAAGTGTAAACTCCAAAATGCCTTGTATGACCTCAAGCAGCCTCTAGAGCTTAGTTTGCTTGATTGAGCTCTTGTCTTCAAAGTCTTAGTTTTATTGGAGCAAGGACAAAAACATCCTTATTTATGTGTAAGAATAATCACGGGTTCTTATATGTTCTAATATTTGTGGATGATATTATAGACAACTCTTTCAGATGGGTGCATCAATTAATTCACAAACTCAATGATGAATTCATTGTCAAATACCGTGCTCTCCTATATTTCTTCTTGGAGATAAAGGTGAGTTTGAGTCAGCGTGGTCTAGTTTTATCTAAGAAGAAATATATCTTAGATTTGGTTACGAAGGTGTCCATGCAAGGGGCAAAACCTGCTATCTTCTCTTCTTTCAGCAAACTCTAGATCAAAATTCAATGTCTAAACTTTGTACAAGAGTATTGTGAGTGCCTTGTAATATGCTAAACTCACTTAGTCAGATATTTCTTTTGCACCCAACAAAGCATGTCAATTTATGCATACACCAACTGATGCTCAACGGAGAACTGTAAAGCATATCTTAAAAATACATAGTGGATTTTACATTATGGTTTCCTTCTAAAACCGTCATCCTGACTTGTTCTTTCAGCATACACATACAAATTGAACATGGTGTCCGGATAACCGTAGGTCTACCAGTGGGTATGCATCTTCTTTGGATCTAGTTTAATTTTGTGGAGCTTCAAAAAGCAGCCTATACCCTGAGGGAATACAGGCCCCACCCCACCTCCCCCATTTGAATTGGGGATGAAGGTGAAAATCAAAATTTGTGAAGGGATGGAGGCGGGGATGGAGGGCATGATTTTGAGACAGGATGGGGGTGGAGACCTTGTCCTTCGCCCTCGCCCGGGCTCCTGCCGAGATCCACTGCCATCCCTAGAAATCATGCATTGAATCGAGCATTTTCAATGCAAAGATATTATTTTTGTTGACTATCAAAGTGCATTGGGACCATCGATTTTTGAAGCTCTTAAAAATACTATTTGCACAAATAAATGGACGATCAAAACATGTTTTGGACCAAGTGTCTATGTGGTTCATATTCATAGGGATAAATTTAAAGAATAGAAAGAGTACAAAAAAATGTGTGATTTTTGGCAGAATTCGACAGTGAAAAGCTATACTCCTTTGTTTTTTTTTCAACCAGGAGATGACGTTAAAACATGTATACCGATTAAAGAGTTGCGGTAGTGATTGTTTTGTCTCTGCGTTGTGAAATATGAGGTGAGAGTGCAATTAGCTCTTTCTTGATGAAGGTCTCTGTTCGTGATTGTCTTTTCTTGCGTTTGAGTGAAAACGAACAGTTAATTGTCTTGTATCTTTCGATGCTCGTGTTTTGGAATTACGTGAAAGCACGTCAAGTATCATGGACTTTTCTGTAGTTGCTGAAATAGAAACATAAAAAAGATTGTCTCTTAGGGCCAGTTTGCATAACGCAGAAAGCCAGGGGTTTATGCTAAAACACACTGTATTTCATGCATTTTAGCGACGCTCACAATCAAGGTTGTTAAATGAGATGAGGCGAAGCGAGGCGTTGAGCATGTTATGAAGCGAGGCGTAAGCTTCGAGGCGTTGAAGCGGAAGCTTCATGATCAAAATAATAAAATATATAATATTAATAAAATAGCACTGGTAAATAGTTTTTTAATATAAATATACATATATGAGTTTGTTATATACATATATGAGTTTGTTTGATGGTTGATTTAGTAAATATAAGGTTTTTGAAGGACTTGAAAAATAAATAGCTCCCAATTTTTTTAAATTATAACCTTGAATTTGTTTCCATCAAAAACGGCCTAAACAAAAAAAAAATCTTAGTGATGCATATAAATATTTTTTTCTTGGACATATCAAATGCATACATGCAATAGAACAATCATGAAACTATAGTTTTTCTGCAATGCACTTTTGCGCACATCTCTTACTTATATACAGGTATATGTAAATTTAAGTAAGTTAGTTATACTAATGCAAGATTTTTAGTGGTTTACCACCACGCAATTAATCGGGAGCTATTAATGCTATTGAAACTTGCATCAAACATTTAGCTGAAATCATAGTGAGGGCAATCCAAACAGTGTTATATTTGAAATTATTTTAGATAATTATGTATTCAAAGCAATTCCAGAACGCTTCAGGTACTGAGGGTGCGCCTCAGTACCTTGAGTGTGCGCCTCACCTGTGAGGCATACGCTTCAAGTACTGAGGCATACGCCTCTCACAACACTGGTCACAATGGCTATGCAATTGGGGAACCTCCTTCGGAGCGCGGAAGGAGACCCTAAATTCGAGGAAGCAGATCAGGTCATGCTGAAAATGAGCATTTTTGCTCATGTTGACATCGTGGCCATCCGATTTGCATTTTAAAAAAGCTCAAAAGTCAACAGAACCACGTGGCATTCATCCAAAATGCAAACAGACGGCTACGATGTCGGCATGAGAAAAAACGCTCATGTTCAGCATGACCTGATCTGCTTCCTAGATGGGACGCCTCTTTCCCCCCTCTTTATGAGGTAACACTTTTCATGTGTGTAGGCAAGACACAATTTTTGCAGAAGAGAGCTCCACGGTAACGCTTTCCCTGACACAAACATGCCCTTAACAAAAAGGTTTTATGGAGACAAAAATTGGCCAAATAGGACTTTAAGTCTAGGTGCCCCTCTCTGATAGTTCATCCACCTCTCCTCACATTAAAACATCATAGATAGATGTATTTTTTTTGACAAATATGATAGCACAAGTCTGATCTCTATGGTTGAAAACTTATGAATCAACATTTAGGTGAAGTTTATTTGATGTATAAAGAGGATTTTTACAAAGATAAAAAAAAAATCAATGCTTTCGAATTTTTTTACATTATAAAAACTTATGCAGAATTTTTTTTATAACAATATCTATTTTATAGGTTTTTGACCATGAAGATTACATCCATGCGATCAGATTTGCTGAAAAACATATATACATATAATTTTTTAAAGGTGAGAACAGGGGTAGACTATTTAGTGGGCTTTTGAGTTTTTTTATGTTTTGTTTTAATGTTATATATATATATATATATATATATATATATATATATATATATATATATATATATATTCTACAATCTTAGATTGTTTGATTCCTACACACAAATAGGTTTTTATAAGGTTAAAAAATCAAGTCTAAAATTTTCATAAGTAATCAAGGCTTAAAAATCAAGTTTTTTATTAAAAAAGTATGATCTAAATACATTTTCCTAACAAATCGATCATGCTCAACAGATCGGCAGGGACAGATTTGTGAAAAACAAACTGAATACGGTAGGCAGCTACCAGTTTTGTTCTCTTTCTTACATATAGCAAAAATATTTGCTGCTGATGAAGGTAAAGAACTAATGAGTTAGAAATCATAGGTGCAAGTTGTGTGACTCAATCTAACCACGTAGATGTGTTCAAATATGGCTTGTTTGCTAAGGATTAATTGTGGTTTTTTAATAAAAAAATGTAATCTTTTGAGTTATGAAATTTTGGCACATTGTGATCAGTTGATTTTTAGACTCCTTTAAAACCCTAATTACTTGTCAAAGGAGAGATGGAGAACTCCTCCAACTTCACCACAATATATATATATATATATATATATATATATATATATATATATATATATATATATATAGAGAGAGAGAGAGAGAGAGAGAGAGAGAGAGAGAGACTTAAGCGAGGGATTCAAACCTGGTCCTTCAGCTTGGCACAGGACCCCGATTACCACATGGGATACCACCTCGGCGGTCAGATTTTGGACCTTGAGAGCGTATGAATCTAAAACCGTGGACCTTACTTTTCCTTTACTACGTTTTGGTGGGCTCCGCTCCGCATTATTTAAATAAAGAACATGAAGCCCATGGAAATGCATCCAATTCCTGGCCTTTTTCTTTTCTTTTCTTTTCTTTTCCCTTCCCACTGTGAAAATAGGGAGACAAAGATAATGGGTGGCCTCATTCTTTGAAGGAATTGTGCCAAACAAGATCGATTGGCCTGATACAACAAATCCTCTGAATCAGAGTGTAAAAGGAAAACACTTCAACAATGGAACGACCCCTTGAATTGGGCACACCAACCACATGTTAGGGCATACGTCATCAACAACCTAAAGTCTTTCCATGTGGTTCAATTTTCTATGATGAGATGGGATCAGGTCAAAGTATGCTCTGATGTCAATTCTGGCATCTCTGACCTGAGACTAACCCAAAGACTGCATATTTGTCCTATAAAAAAATGGGGTATCAATGGGTCGGGTTTGATCTGGATCCGACCTGTTTCATAGGGTCAGGGTTTGGTTATAAATAAGAAAGTCCAATTAGAATTAGGGTTGGACTCATATATGGAGTCGAATTGGACTGCAAATTTTCAATGTAAAGTGGTACAAAAATATTATTTTGTTAGGTATGTCCGGGTGTGATTCATGTAATTTTTATAGGATCCGGGTATGGTGTTTCTTATGTTGGGTCGAGTAGACCCGATTTCGAACTAGATACCATCATCTCAAATCACGTCTGGTCATGTTCTACCCTGGTCTAAACCAAACCCGACCCAGTGACACCCCTAATGAAAAAAAAAAAGGAAAACCTGAAAGTTGTGCCTGTGAACTGATGGAGGTAGACACTGTAGGTGCCACCAGGCCCACCGCCATCGTCGTTGGAACACCCATTTCTCAAGGTTGCATATGATAGAGAGAGAGAGAGAGAGCAATTGGTCGGTGCTAAACCCATTTGATGCTAAACCGCATGTTAAATAAGTTTTTTAGACTTTTTTCATTTTATTTTTAAATTCTGACCATACAGATATGTATTTTATTTTATAGGGATCAGTTCTTGAAGCATTTGATTCCAATGCATAGGTGGGTTTTTATAAAGTTTGAAAAATCAGCTGTCCAAATTCTTTGTAACTTTTTGAGGCTCCAAACATCATTTTTCCATAGAAAACAAATCATTCAGGTGTAGATTCTTCATAAATCCACTGTGCCCAACATATTTAAAAGGCCAGAACCGCATAAAACGCACTGAAGAAGCTGAAAAACCCATTTAGCATGTTGTTTAGTAAAAAATGGGTTTAGCATACACCAATTGCTCATATATATATATATATATATATATATATATATATATATATATATATAGAGAGAGAGAGAGAGAGAGAGAGAGCAAAACCATCGATTTTCTGATTGCTAGCAGGTGCTATACTCCATGTATACCAATTAGAGAGTTGCGACAGTGATTCTCTCTCTCTCTAGGATGGTCCATCCACCTGTTTTTATAATATAGCCGTTTGTGTAATATATATATATATATATATATATATATATATATATATATATATATATATAGAGAGAGAGAGAGAGAGAGAGAGCAAAACCATCGATTTTCTGATTGCTAGCAGGTGCTATACTCCATGTATACCAATTAGAGAGTTGCGACAGTGATTCTCTCTCTCTCTAGGATGGTCCATCCACCTGTTTTTATAATATAGCCGTTTGTGTAATATATATATATATATAGAGAGAGAGAGAGAGAGAGAGAGCAAAACCATCGATTTTCTGATTGCTAGCAGGTGCTATACTCCATGTATACCAATTAGAGAGTTGCGACAGTGATTCTCTCTCTCTCTCTCTCTAGGATGGTCCATCCACCTGTTTTTATAATATAGCCGTTTGTGTAACATATATGTAATATATATATATATACATACATATATATATATATATATAGAGTGAGAGAGAGAAACATTAGTTTACTCTCTTTGTTTGACTTTAATTTTTTGGTTTAAACTTAATGCTAGATGTGATCTAGCTAGTTTTCTAAAAGAAAATAAGCATTGGATCATGTGTTTGTCTCTTTGTTTTCTAAGAGCTTAAAAAGTCAATGGTCCAAAGTGTAACAAAATTTAATGTCTGAAAGATTTATAATTTCATTGAAAAAGATGATGTAACATTTAACTTTGTAACTTACGCTTCTTAGCTTCTAAAATGTGTGATTTTTTTTTTATCCCTATTCAATGGAAGTATTTTATATTAAATGACAATTATATATTTAAAAAAACATCTACAATTTTCATAATTTCCATACTTGGAGGCCAAACAAACCCTTTAAAAATTCTTCAACCAGACGAAGAGAGATTCACCACTAACCTCAAGGGAGAGAGAGAGAGAGATGGGATGCTCCTCGAACCATAGTGACAAATATCGCGAGATTTATGAAAACCTCGCTATAATATTGCGAGAAATTGCCTAAAAGTTCAAAATGACAATTTTGTGATACTTATAAAAAAACATAAATATCATACATTTTTAAGGGCTATTTATCTTGGAAAAGACATGTATTTTTATTAATAAATTTTTTTTTATAAAAAATTATTTTTATAATTTTAAATTTATTTTTTTGTTGCCAAGATTTTGCCGAAAAAAACTCAAGATTTATGAAAAAATTTAAATTATCACGAGTTTTTATAAAAAAATATTTTTGCTGTTTTTAACTTTTATCACCACCAACCTAGAGAGAGAGAGAGTCGTCTGTACGCTTTCAAAGGCGTGTCAGATTTGGGACCTTGAGAGTGTGAGTCTAAAAACGTGAACCTTCCTTTACGTTTACTACGTTTTGGTGGGCTCCACTCTTTGCTATTTAGGGGTGTCGTCAATGGGTCGGGTTTGATTCGGATTCAAGTAAAATCAGACTCAGACCTGATTTGAGATACCGGAAACGGGTTCAAACTTGAGTTCAACTCGACTTACCATAAAAAAAAAACCCATACCGGAAGCATATAAGAATTAAATAAACCAGACCCGAACCATACTCGATAAAATAATATTTTTTATTATTTTTACATTGAAATTTTTTTAATCTTAATCAAAACACGGGTCAAGCCGGGTCTAGAATGAAAATTCATAAACCATATATATATTAACTGCGCCTTTTGATTTTGACCCGGATTGTAATCGAACCTTCTTATTTATCACCAAACCCTAACCTTATAGTGTTCGATACGGGTCAAACCCGACCCATTGACATCCCTACAGCTATTTAAAGAAGGAATAGGAAGCCCATGCAACCCGCCTTTTTCTTTTCTTTTCCCTCTCCACGTGGTGCCACTGCTTACGTGACTGAAAACAACGGTGGAGAAGGAAATCATTCCGCCGGAGAAATAAAAAGCTTTGCTTTTCTCCGGCGACGACACAACCGATCGATCTGTTTTCCGGCGACATTTGAGTTGTATTCGTTTCTAAGGCCCGTGGGTTGTTACGTTTGCATCTGCACAAGTCAAAGGTACATCATGTCAACGCGCCGAAGACCCAATAAATTAAGGTATATTATTTATTGATCGATTCGGTTCAATGCTATCTGATGTTCCTTATTATTATGATTTTTTTCTTTTTTCATTCTGAATTTTCTGAAGTGTTATGTTTATTCTCCATTTGCTTATTGTGAGCATCAATTCCTTGAAGCATAATTTAGCTTTTGATCCTGATGTTTTAAGCTACCCATTGTTGTTGCTATGGAGTCTGTTATTTAGGTAAATGGAGAAATTGGAATCCTAAAACCAGTCCCATATAGGTGGGAAAAGATCTGATGAAGATGATCATAAACCCTGTTTTTAACATTTGTGCATACATATTAGTATTCATCTGCCCCATTTATTTGTTTTACATGTTCAATAACTAGATTAATTGATGTTTAGATCACTGGGATCATGTGTTTAATTTCTGGTGCTAATTCATGCTCTTGATAACAATTTGATGATTTGAAAAAAATTTGGCCTCCCCTGTTTTGCAGTTATCTCTGCTTATGTAACAAGACTCGTGAGGTCGTGTGTTTCTGAAGTTTCTCTCAGACTTTTCTTGGTTGAAAGACATAGCAAGTTTGCTATCCAGGTTTTCCTTTGGCTTAGCCAAAAAAAAAAAGGAAATCATATGGGAAGAACAAACTCTCATGATGATTCCAAGGTGGAACTTGCAGAAAGGTCTTCAGTTGCTGATATAGAGCTAGGCGGCAGAAATGGTCGATCACTGCGCTCTTTGAGCAGCGGTTGCAGGAGTTCTGTATGTGGTGGAAGTGGGAGAAGAAACTCTGTGAGCATGTCTCGTGGCATCAGCAACCACTTTGATGGAGATGATGAAGTCGAGATGGAACTAGCAGAAGGGTCATCTTCAGGAACTGATTTGAATCTGGGTGGCAGAAATAATCAGCCATCACATTCTTTGAGTAATGGGTGCAGGGATTCTTTCCGTGAAGAAAGTAGGAGAAGAAGCTCTGTCAGCCTATGTCAGGGAATTAGCAACCAGTTTGATGGAGACAGTCTCAATCCTAGTGAGCACGGTGTTGTTGTTGATGGGGCATTGCTCCATTATGGAAACCCAAGATTAGGATCCATTTCATTGAGCGTGGATGGAGACAAACTATGCGTGGACACTGGGATGGTTGTACCTGATGATGTTCTTATATTGACCAATGGCTTTTGGTTCCAAGAAGCTCATCATTCCAGCATGCACTCACCTTCTTCACCATTGGATTCAGATATCATGGCCGTTCCTATTTTTCATAGTAATGGCTATAGTAAAGATTCCATGTTGCTGGTTCAGGTCAGTTGCTTTTTCTTTTTTTACAGCAGAAAAACAAAAGACAGTTATATATCGCAGTAATGGGTCTTGATATGTAGTGACTGAATTTGATTTCTTTTTGTTAGAGATAATTTCATCTATTTTATACATGTATATTGACTTTTATTAATTGATGTATTTATCTGAAATTAGAGCCTTTTTGGAACAAATATAAATGTTGCTCAGTTACTTCCAGATTCTCAATAATGAGACTGCAAGTCTTTTTTTTTCATGATAAGCAAGACTGCATGTCCTTGAAATGCTAAATAGATACTTTAAGCGTAGATAGGTTATAGAAAGACAGTAGTGCAAGTTATTTATTTTTCAGTTTTCAAGGCATAGCCAATTGTGCTAGAAACTTAAATTACGAGGATAGTTTGGTCGGAGGGCTTTAACAAAAGTTGATTGGCCTGACAACTCAGACCCTTGCTTATAGACATTGTACAGATTTTTGCAGTGCATAGGAATTTGTAGTTTAGTGATTTCACAATGGGTCATTTCCCTGATCTTTTTGAGCTTGCATCTCTAGTATTTCTAGCTCAAGAACTGGTATTCTATGAATCCCTTTAAAGGTGACCTGCCTGTGCATTGTCGTTGACAGCAGATCGTCTATTAATAACATACAATTTTGGGATATTTGTGGACTTCATTTGAATTTCAGATGTTTGGCACTCATACAATAACTGTGCAAGCTGATCTCTGTCCTTGTGCTATAGACTTGGATGGCTCCTTCAAGATCAAGAATGCGAGATTGTAATTATGAGCCTATTAACATCCTAATAGATTTGTCAAGAGAACTCCACCATCGATTGTCACTGAGCTGATCACTGAGATCCGAGAGCTTGCAACTGAGAATCGAAGCTTCAATGATTCCTCTCCAAAATTGCCTGTGGCTTTATTTATTGGAACTACTAATTGAAAATGGCTCATGTGCTGCAATATTTTTAGCACTCCTTTCCTGATGTATCTGTCATCTGAAACAGTACTCTTTTGAGAAGAAGAGTACAACTTACCAACTATAAGCTGCATCAACTGGGTTTCATGATCCAATGTCTCAGCATTGATCTGTAACAATGAAGGGTGATCAAATGTTGGACACCATGGACAAAGAAATGAAGTATAATAAAACTTAGATGACTATAAGAATTGAAAATGAAGAACCTTGTTGGGCGTAAGTGGGCATGTGATGCTAAATGATTTGATGTGTATAGATGGAATTGAGGCTTAATGATTATCTAGTGTATGCTTCAGAGGGATCTACTAAGAATGATGGTCTTGATTTTGATGATGCATTAAACCCTGTTCACATGAGGAACGATTTTTGCATAGTGCTGTAAGGGAAGTCTTTTACTTCAGCAGAAAAATAGATTTTGCTGGCTGAATGGTTCAAAGCTTCAAATACATGGATAAAAACAAGCTTCACGAAGCCATTTTTAGACTTGAAATAATTATTGAAAAGAGCATGGGTTTAGAAGAGAAATAATTGAAGGCTTCTTTCTCTTCTCTGGAAATAGCTATATATGTCAGTGTACTAACAACATCCATCTCACTATCCTTGAGCAACAAATGAAAGACCTTGATGAGCTGAGAAACTTTTCTAGAATTAAAGTGGATAAAAATTCTTAATATATTTAGCTCTCAACAGTATGTGGCTGACTTATTTGAACTTGAAGAGTTTGACATGGCTACCCATGCTTGAAACCTTTGTTCATATGAGTAAGCTACCAATGGATCTGTGTAACGGACCTCTTCAAGAACAAAAAGATATAATAGCATGACATTATTTTAGAGTTTGAAAACCAGGCCCAATATAGCCCTGTTAGGCATGCCAATTTGAACGACTACCACTTAGTTCACCTTGGAACCTCTGTTAAAGGAACCATGAGGCAGTTAGGCACTGAACTCCTACGATTAATGTTGTTATTGTTGCCATTTTTATATTTATTGCACAGAACAACGAAAAGAACTTATAAAACAAGTTTTTTGTTGTCTTTTTTACTTTGACTAATCTAGAGTTCCAGATTCATGTAGATCATTTATGTGCTGTTGTGTTTATTTGGAAGAAACATACTACCATGCAGAAATAACAGATACAAGACCGTTGTATGACTAAACTAAAGCAATAACAAAATTAGCCATCTTTTCAGAAATCTTGTGGACACATAATATTGAAACTGTTTTGATAAAAATTACTTCATTTCATTTTATTTATTATAATTAAAATACCATGCTCTAACAACTAAATCCAGATGATAAATCGGAATATCTACAAATCAAGTTTCTGATATAAGTTGGAAGTGCAAGCTATAAGGTTTTGGTACCGTTTGCTTTTAGGTGATTTTCTACAGTTTCGTCTTTTTATTATTGACTTCATAGTAAGTTATCATCTATGATTAACAAAATCCTTGAGCATAGTAGACCATGTTAAGTTGCCTCCTTCATAACTAGACCAAAACAGGTTGAGAAGAACATGAAAAAGAAGATAAACCAGTAAGTCAACCGAAGGCAAATGAGCATCGTGCCTGAGAAACAAACAATGAAGCAATGTACTAGATGGTCTACCACAATGCACTCATTTATTTTATCTGAGCATTCAGCGGGGAGCAAAGAACTATTGTGAGGTCTAGTTAAAAAACTAATATTATCTTATGATATCCAGTATGTTTGAATTTACTTAGATAAGAAGTATCATGGCAGCTCCTGGCCATTAGTTGAGCAGAAAAGTTCTTTACTGTGAAGAGCAAAATGCCTTGGTTATGTTGTGAAGCCTAGATTGTAGCAGCATATGGGAGCATATGAAGAATAGATCATCATTTTGGTTTGAGAAAATTTTGAAGATTGCAAATTCAAACTGAATACATTGGTGAAAGGGTTGAGTTGCTGATATCTTGGATATTCTTAGTGCCATTATGCCATAGTTTGTTCAAAAGCTAGCCCTATAAGGTTTTTTCTGAAGCATAGCTGGAAGGTAATTAGAGGACTCAGACTGCTGTGCCATTGACACCATGTCACCACTCATCAGATTGATATCACAGCAGTCCTTAATGTACATCATTTTTGTATCTTATATGCTATTTACAGTAATCTCTTCTGCGCAAGGGAAGATGGAAAATACCAAAGTTACCGGAAACACCAAAGGCATTGGGGAAGCATGCTTCCCGGAAGTGTGAAACGTTGAGCTTCCGAAATGCGCTGGGAAGCGCAAATTTTTTTGGGGGAAACGTGCTTCCCCCTTTTTTCATTTTTTTTTGTATTTATTTTATTTTAGCTTTTTCGCTTCCCCCTCGTTTTCTAGGTCGCTTCCGGTTCGCTTCCTAGGTCGCTTCCGAGACGATTCCTGATTTGCTTCTAAGTCGTCCCACACTTCTTGCTTCCTAAAATTTTGAAAGTGCCTCGCTTCCTGCTTCCGTTTCCCATATCGCTTCCCGCTCTCGCTTCCTCAACTGACAACTCTGGATAATACATTACTCATAATATTTCTTTCTTTCATGCAGGTTGATGGTTTTGTGCAGTTATACTAATGTTGTAACTATAATTAGTTATTTGTTTTCGTAGGAGTTTGTGTTTTTATAAAGTTGGAAGGGAAAATATTTGCTTTTTTCCAACTTCAGACAAATATTTGTAGTTTCTGTGTGTTGGTCCATGCACGTACCATATTATGTTTAACACAAATTTCGTGATTACATTCTTGAATTTAGGTTTCCATGTTTATTAGTAGAATATTACCTTAATAATCTCTTTTGCAATATTTTGTATTACAGGCTAGGCAGGAATCACTTCCAAAAGTACCTAAGCATATATCTATGCTTGTTCACCTGGCTGTTTTTGGAATCTTTGGGGTAAGCACCTCCATTTAAATATGGAAAGTTCAGTTCATCATGATCTGAACATATTTGTTTTTCCTGAAAGTGGCATTTCCAAAGAAATTCAAAAACAACATGATGAGCACAAGTATCTGCTAGCTGGAAAGATCATCTGTGACTGGTATATTGGATTTTTTTATGTAATCTTAACTTATGCAAGCTTCTTTTGGTTTATTTCCAGGTATTGCTAAGGTATGCCTTGCAAGTGCTCTTTGGGCCTGATGTTGCACAATTAACGAATGATCAGTCTCCACTTTATGTGGACCTTCCAGCTAATATTGTTGGATCCTTTCTAATGGGATGGTTTGGGTTTGCATTCAAAACACACGTAACTGAATTTTCAGAATTGTTAGCCATGGGGCTGACTACTGGTTTCTTGGGAAGCCTCACAACGTTCAGTGGTTGGATTCAGAAAATGCTCAACCTAGCCACTCAAGGACAATGGGTTTACTGCTTTGCTGCCATCATCTTAAGTAAGTTTTTTTGTTTTTGAGTTGCAAAAAGCTAATGAGTCCACTGAGTTGAGACTTCAATTATCTTTAGTTATAGTCTGAAAAGGTATTGCAACAGCATAATTTACCTTTAGTGTTCAACTGAAAAAAGTATTATCACAAAATAAAATACCTCTAATTATGATCTATGAATTGAAAAAGTTATTGTAACAACACTGAACTTTTCATATTACATTATTGATAGAAGCATTAGTGAAAGTGTACGTAGTACTGTCATACATCTGTATAAGTCTCAAAGGAGAGAGAGAGAGACGAAAGAATATCAACATTAATACTCATGAAGATCAACAAAATGTTGAACCCATGAACCAGACACAGAAGAAACAAAGCTAAAATATAGAAAAAACAAAGCTAAAGAAAAGAAACTACAGACAGCTAGCAACAAAACAACAAAGCCTACTCAACCAGGATCCGCAGGATTAGAAGAAACCACCGCTGAGTGAACGTCGTTCAGATGAGAGGAGAGAGAGAGAGAGAGAGATATGTTATGTATTATAATGCTATGGTGCTCCAAGAGTACCTACCCCCACCTATTAGAAACCATGAGCGTAGGCTGCAACTTCTCAATTAGACCTCATAGATGAATTCAGCAAATCGTACCTTGGATCATGCTTTATGGTAAAAAATAGGATCTTTTAAGTTATGAAATTTTGGCACACAAGGCTGTTGATTTTTGAAGATTTTAAAAAACATACTTGTGCATTACAATCAACATGATGCAGAACTTTGTTTTCCATTAAAAATGCATGTAGATCATATCTGTAGGACCTGATCAACAAAGAAAAACTACAAAATTATGAAAGTCAATGGTTTCTAATAAGTGAAAAGGGATGCTCCTGGAGCACCCCTATCATTACTTTATATATATATATATATATATATATATATATATATATATATATATATATATATATATAGAGAGAGAGAGAGAGAGAGAGAGACTAATGCTAGGGTGCTCCTTGAGTACCTGCATCCACTTAGTAGAATTCATAGATGTAAGTTGGGTCTTCTCAATCAGGCTTCATAGATGTGTTCAATATAGTTTATTTGATAGGAATCATGTTTTGGATAATGTTTTTTTGACATAAATTAAGAATTTTTAAATCATGATTTTTTAAGGTCTTAAAAAACCTATACAAACATCACAATCACTTAACCCCAAACTTCTTTTCTAGTTAAAAATGCATGTAGATCATATCTATTAGGTCTGATCAACATAAAAGTCAAGAATTTTTAAAAAATCAAAGCTTTTACGAGGTGGGAGTAGGTGATCTCAGAGCACCCTATCATTACTAATATATATATATATATATATCGTGGTATCATAGTCACTGATATTGCCAATATTTTAAAAATATCGTGATATTATCGGTTTTCCAAATTCAACTGATATTTTCTCGAGATTCTCAAAATATCGTGATATTATCACGACATTTTCCTGAGATATTCTTGAGATTTAAAAAAAAACATCTTTTTTTTATATAATTTAAGTATCTTGTTAATTGTTTCTTTATATTTTTGCAAGAAAAATACTATAAAACCTATTATTTTTTATCTTTTTTATTATTCATAGCTTCCAAGATTTTCATGAGAAAAATCACTTTTTGAAAATATCTCCAAGAAAAACCCTCGCCGAGAAATTACCTTGAACGATGGTGACTATGATATATGTATAATTTCAAAATCACAGTTTAAAGCGATAAGGCATGAATGTTATCTTAAAAAGTGCAAATTAGCCAAAAAATTTAATCCATTATAAGTAATAAATGTCATATAATTAAATCTAAGTTGAGAAATGTCATGTACATATTCAGTGACATTTCAAGTAGGTAAAAGACAGACAAAGTTGCGATTGTAAAGCTAGTTACTAATATGTCTGATATCTCTGTAGGTGTAATGATTGTAGATAGACCTATCTTTTAGTGTTCTGTGACAGAGATCTTTTCCTTCTCTTTTTTCCTTTTGGTTGATCTACAATTTTCTGCTTTATAGTTCACCAGATGTTCATTTTTACTTTCTACGGGTGTTTAATAGGCATGATGGCTACAGTTGGTGCCCTCATATTTGGGATGTCTACAGCAGAGCCCCTAAAATGGGTTTTCATAAGGTTAACAGGAGGTGGCATTAAATTTCGGGTCAAGCAGAAAAGACACCATATTATATCTTGTTGGATTGTTGTAACGGTGTTCGCTGCACTTTTGGGAGTATGCATTGTCCTGCTTTGCTTAAAGTCTGAGTCGAATGAAATGACCAAGGTATTGATAGCATGCTTGGTAGGCCCACCAGGTGTTTGGGCACGATGGATTCTGGCTAAAAAGTTCAATGACAAGCGCTTTAGAACAAAGCAGCACATAAAATGGCTGCCTTATGGCACTCTGGTTGCTAATGTAGGTGCAGTGGGAATTATGGCTGCATTGTCCACATTGGATTTGGTGGTAAGCCTATGTACTCTTGCTGTGGTTTTTGGGTAAAGTTTTACACAAAATAAATGCCTTATTTTGCATTTCAATTTGTGTGCAGGTGAAGACTCAGCATTTGCATATGCTAATTAAGGCAATACAGCTTGGTTTCTTAGGATGCTTGAGCACCGTATCTACTTTTGTTCAAGAGTTGTACATTTTATTTGTAGGTGGTGATCTGGAGGATCATCAGCGTGATCATGTTGCTGATTTTCAATGGAGAGCCATTTTTTATGCTTTACTGAGTGTAGGCTTATCTTTTGGCTTAGAGATTTTGGTTTACTCCATACCTGTATGGACTAAAGGGTACCTCAAGTAACAGTATGTAAGCTCATGCTAGCAATTGGCTTTGTAATAGACAAGGTTCCACCCTTTATTTCATCTATTTGAATTACAAGAAAAGCTTCGTAACGGTCTGATTCTGCAAAAAATATGATATGTTAATCAATAGAACCAACACACAAATTAAATAAATTGTTTTGAATCTCTTGAACAATCAGCTCAACTCACTAAAAAGGCTCTGCTCTTTCAGCATTGTGCTTGGGAGAAGCTCGGAAAGAAGACTAGAGAAGAGGCTTTTGTAGAGGGCTTGATTTTTGCATTTTAGCAAAAACCTTTGTGATGATGTGAGTGCTTTGTAAAGTTTGAGGCAATACCCATGAACACCGAGACCCAAAAGCAATCAGATGAAGCTCTTGGGATTTCTCATGAGATGGCTGATTATTTACTTGTAGAACTAATTGGGTCACTTGCTTAAGTTGGATCCTTTAATAAACAGAAATAGTCGCAGAATCTCCATTTGCGAAACCTCAAAAGCAATGGCCTCTACCTATCACAGATTTGCCCAAAACCCCCAAACTCCACCCCCACTTTTTTCCTTGCTTTTGTCTCAATGTGGGCATATCTTGAGAAGGCGAGGAACAAAAAAGGGGTAAAAATCATTCAAAAATATAGAAACCCCAAATCATTACAAAATCATAGCAAAAAAACCAAGAAAAATCATCAAAATTATCAAGAATCTTGAAAAAACCCTTCAAAGTCATGATCAAAATCTTCAAAAATATCTCAAGAAATGCAAGAAAATTTCAAGAATGCACATCTTTAAAATCCTCATAAGCTCCCCTTTTCTTGAAGTTTCTTGTTTACCTTCCCGAACATGTATTGAAAGACATTTGTGATCTTTCATCCTTGTGAAGTATATTCATTTGCCTGGTATTCAGTCAACTTCCTTTGTTTTGGATTTTGCCAGGTTGACTTTCCCTTCATTTGTCCTTGTTGAGCTTATTCCAGCAACCTCATCTTTGTATCCGGATCAATTATGAGTTGGATCTGATCTCTCCTTTGCACATGATCCAAATAGTCCTTAACAACCCCCTCAAGCTCAGTGGCCTTGGGAGGGTGTTGAGCTTGTCTCGAAGAAGATTAAAACTCATGGTGTACAAGGGCTTTGTCATAAGGTTGGCAATCTAATCATGTGTTGAAATATACTGCACTTGCAAGTTCTTTTTGGCAATATGATCATGAACAAAGTGCGCTTGTATTTTAATTTACTTGGTGATTGTGAAGTATTGGAGAAGGATTCATGTGGAAGACCCCGAATGATTTTCTTTTTTGGTTCATATCACCGACCCCAATTGTTTTGGGATGAAGGCGTAGTTGTTGTTGTGGTGGTGGTGATTGTGAAGTATAGGATTAGCATAGAGATGTGTGGCTCCAATGTTATTGCACCAAAGTGTGGGAACCATCTTTGAAGAAATTCACAGTTCCTTAAGAATGTAAGGTATAGAACTTCCATAGGAGAACTAGCGATGTCCCTATAATGATAAACCAAGTGACTGTGTGATCCTTGCAAGCAGACCAAGAAATTAAAGAGTTGCCTAAAAAGACAACAAAACACTTAGTAGATTTTCTGTCATCAACAATACACACCCAATCTACATGGAAGAAGGCTGCAATTTCAAGGTTGTTAGCGGACCGAAGAAGAAGACCAAGGTGAAGATCGTATGCTTTATTTAGCACCGAATCCTTTTGACTACTATTCAATGAGTTGTAGTTGACTGATGCCTCAACTGATATACTCGATTTACAGCAAAGGCTAAGTCAGGGCATGTAAGAGTAAGGTATTTCATAGCACCACCAACTAGTCTATATTCTATAGGTTTTGGGAGAGGGTCACCATCATGTAAGGACAACTTGGCAGAAGTGAGTACTTTTGTTGAGTGAGATATAACTGATCATCAAAGAAGGTGGCAAGACCTAGTAAAAAGTGTTACTTTCCTAAGTCTTTGCTTGAGAATTCATCCCCTAGATGTTGAATCACATGATCAATCTAAGATTCTGAATGATTGTGATCACAATTGTTAGATAGTTTACATGCTTTTGAATAACTTTTGATGAAATCCATATATATTTAAATATGGCCATGATTATGAATTATTTTTCTAAACTATGACTTATGCAAGACCTTATCATGATTTTACAAGTTTCAATTGATTATTTATGATCATAGATACCAATTTATAACCTTGGTTTGATCATGTAGATTTCATTTATATATTCAAAGTGACATCATAAATTATGTATAAAAGTGTATAGTTAATCTAATTAATATGATTATTTTAAATAAAAAACAAATAAAGAGATGTGATTGTTTCTCATAAAATAAAATAATAAATTTTTATACTTAATTATAACAATATGTGAATATATCGTACTTGTTTGATAATATTCATTGTAGTATTTGAATTTTATAAAATTTATACGATATTTTTTACATCATGTCCTACCACATTTTCCAAGGTCACCATCATATGAGGACAACTTGGCAAAAGTGCCGATTGGTATAAACAATCGTTTAGCCTCTGCCATATTGGTTCCACGAAGTAGATCGATCATGTACTTTTGTGCAGTAAGATATAACTCGTCATCAGGGAAGGTGGCTTAAACACCAAGAAAATAGTGTAACTTTCCTAAGTCTGGTCAAGAATTCATCCCCCAAACGTTGAATCACATGATCAATCTGAGATTCTGAATGACTGGTAATCACAATATCATCAATATAAATAAAAACATATGATAATAGCATAAAAAAAAAGTACATGAATAGAGAGGTATCAACCCGAGAAGCTGTAAAACCAATATTCAAAGGAAACATACCATGCCTCTAAAACCACGCCCTCAAGAGCATATTTGAAGCCATAAATAGCCTTATGAAGCTTATAAATATAAGAGAAAAATCAGGTATTAACAAAGCTTTGCGGTTGTGCCAAGTAGACTTTTTTAAACAAAGCATCAAACAAAAAGATATTCTGAATGTTTAATTGATGAATCTACCAACTGAAAGAATTGTGCAAATGGTTGGGGTTTTGACAATAGGACTAAATGTTTTAAAATAACTCCGCCTGTGTAGTTATACACTGCCGGTCCCAAGCCCGGATAAAGGAGGAGGGTTGCGGTAGGCCTGTGACAGCCAGCATAAAAACTTTGTCATATCCTATGAAAATGAACCAATATGAGAATTTCGTTGGGGCGTTCCCTACTGAGCGACGCGCTGTACTCTCTAGGCCCGGAGGCAGTGATAAATGTGCAAGGGTTGCTAGGTCGTCGCCCAGAAGCGACGCGTCACACCGGCGCCCGGGTGTGGTGTCAAATAGGCAAGGGTTCCCTCACTTTGTTGGACGGGTGGGGGTAAAGAAGTTAGTCCAAGACCATAAAATTAGGTTAGCCACTTGGAACATAGGGTCTTTAACTGGTAAGTTGGTAGAGTTAGTAGATGTTATGTGTAGGAGAAAGATTGATATTTTATGTCTTCAAGAGACCAAATGGGTAGGTGAGAAAGCTAAAGTGATAGAACCTTGGGGATATAAGATTTGGTATACAGGAATAAATAGGAATAGGAATGGAGTAGGGATTGCTATGAGTCGTCAGTTTATAGATAATGTAGTTGAGGTCCGTAGGAAGGGTGATAGAATTTTACTTATTAAATTAGTATTAGGTACGGATATTATTAATATTATTAGTGTTTATGCACCTCAAGTAGGTTTAGATGATTCCATTAAGCATCAATTTTGGGAAGATTTAGATGGAGTAGTACAAGAGACATCTTATGGAGAAAAGCTTTTCATCGGCGGTGACCTTAATGGACATGTAGGCATTAGTAGGGATGGATTTGAGAATATCCATGGAGGCTATGGTATAGGAGAAAGAAATGAAAGTGGAGAAAGGATTTTAGATTTTTGTTTGTCCTATGATATGATCTTAGCAAACACTTGGTTTAGGAAGAGGGAGTCTCACCTAGTAACATTTAAAAGTGGGGTTAATACGAGTCAGATAGATTTTTTCCTACTTAGAAAGAGAGATAGGGGTTGTTGCATCGATTGTAAGGTTATACCAGGAGAAAGTGTAGCTACACAACATAGAGTCTTAATTTTAGATCTTAGAATTAGACAATGCCGCAAAAGGGATAGACATAGGATAGATCCTAGAATTAAGTGGTGGGCACTGAAAGGAGCTAAACAAGGAATGTTTGTAGCGCAGGTAGTTAAGGAAGTTGATTGGTGTCTCGAGGAGGATTCAGAATCAATGTGGAATAAGATAGCGGGTGGTATGAGAAAAGTAGCTAAGGAGGTATTGGGTGAGTCTAAAGGCGGTGCACCACTAGGTAAGGATACATCATGGTGGAACGAGGATGTCAAATTAGCTATTAAGGTTAAAAGAGAGTGTTATAGAAATCTAAGTAAGAGTCGTGATAATGAGAATTTGGAGAAGTATATGATAGCAAAGAAGGAAGCTAAAAAAGTTGTTTGAAACGCGAGGGCTAAGGTATATAAGGAGGTTTATGACAAGTTGGATACCAAAGAAGGCGAGAAGGATATTTATAGGCTTGCAAAGATGAGAGATAGGAAATCGAAGGATTTGGGTATGGTTAGATGTATCAAAGATGAAACGCAAAGGGTTTTAGTCAAAGATGAGGAGATTAAGGAGAGATGGAAAGATTATTTTGATAAGCTATTTAATGATAGTCATGCTCAAGATCTTGGAGACTTCTCCATTCCTTTTCATGAGATAAATCGTGACTTCATGCGCAAGATTCAAAAGAAAGAAATTGCAGAGGCTTTAAAGAAAATGAAATCAAGAAGGGCAGTTGGCCCAGATGGTATACCTATCGAGGCTTGGAAATGCTTGGGAGAGAAAGGTTTAGAATGGTTGACAAATCTTTTTAACTTGATTTGGCGAACAAATAAGATGCCTAATGAGTGGAGGAAGAGTACTTTGGTGCCTTTATATAAGAATAAGGGTGATATACAAGATTGCACAAACTATCGTGGTATAAAACTCATGAGTCATACTATGAAACTTTGGGAGAGGGTGATTGAGTCTAGGTTGAGGAAGGTTGTCATGATATCGGAGAATCAATTTGGTTTTATGCCTGGAAGATCAACTATGGAAGCTATACATCTTCTTAGACAACTTATTGAAAGATATAGAGAGAGGAACAAAGATTTGCATATGGTTTTTATTGATTTAGAGAAGGCATACGATAGAGTACCTAGGGACGTTCTCTGGTGGACAATGATGAAGAAAGGTGTTTCTCTCAAGTACATTAGTATAATTAAAGATATGTATGAAGGAGTAGTAACCAATGTCCGCACTTGTGGAGGGGTGACAACCAATTTTCCGATAACGGTTGGGTTACATCAAGGATCTGCTTTAAGCCCTTTCCTATTTGCGATAGTGATGGATGAGCTTACGAGATCAATTCAAGAAAATGTACCGTGGTGTATGTTGTTTGCTGATGATATTGTTTTGATTGATGAGTCTAGAGCTGGGGTTAATGCTAAGTTAGAATTATGGAGACAGACATTGGAAGCTAGAGGTTTTAAGTTGAGTAAGAGTAAGACTGAATATATGGAATGTCGGTTTAGTAAGCAACGAAGTAGTGATGGGAGTGTAGTGAAGCTTGGTGAGCAAGATATACCGGTGAATGATTATTTCAAATATTTGGGATCCATCATTCAAAAGTATGGAGAAATTGATGGAGATGTAAATCATAGGATAAAGGTTGGGTGGATGAAATGGAAAAGTGCTACTGGAGTGATGTGCGATCGTAGAATGCCATTGCGGTTGAAGGGAAAGTTTTATAGGACGACTATTAGACCCGCTTTACTATATGGTACGGAATGTTGGGCTGCCAAGAGACATCATATTCAAAAAATGAGTGTAGCTGAGATGCGGATGCTTAGATGGATGTGTGGAAATACAATAAAAGATAAGATTCGGAACGAAGAGATACGTAAGAAGGTAGGTGTTGCACCCATTGAAAATAAGATGCGAGAGAATCGTTTACGGTGGTTTGGACATATTCGGCGAAGGCCTAATGATGCTCCAGTTAGAAGGTTGGAGAAATGGGAAAATATATTAGTTAAAAGAGGTCGGGGTAGGCCTAGGAAGACTTGGATGGAGATGATAGGAAAGGATATGAATGCTTTGAACCTCACTGAGGACATGGCGTTGGATAGAAATGATTGGAGGAAAAGGATTCATGTGGAAGACCCAAAATGAATTTCTTTTTTGGTTCATATCGCTGACCCCAATTGTTTTGGGATGAAGGCGTAGTTGTTGTTGTTTGTTGTTGTACTAAATGTTTTAAAATAGATGATATCTTATTCCTGGGCATAGCCCTTGGCTACTAAATGAGCCTTATATATACCATTCTAAACTTTCTTCAGTTTTATGCTTAATTATAAAAATTCATTTAGAACCAACGATATTATGAGATGGTAAAGGTGGTACTAGGGTCCAAGCACCATTCCACCAATGGGTTAATTTGTTTGTGAGCATGACTAAAACAGGTATGCTCAATCTTTTGAAAAAATTCAGAGAGAAGGGCAATGGAGATAAGATACTTGGTGGATAAAAAAAGTTTGTGTTTGAGATCTCATTATCATAGGGTGAATATGAGAAGGTGTTGGTGGTTGTGAGTCAGGAATACGTGTGGATTCAGTTAGGGATATAAGGTGAGGATTAGATATAGAGTTTGGGTGGGAGGAAGATATAAAGGGAGAGAAAGGGGGCATGGAAGTGGTGAGAATGGTCATGGGGAGAGGAACCAGATGGGTTGAGAGGTGCAGGTTCAAATGGTTGAACTAGGGTATGTTGCTGGGATGAGTAACAGGTGTGGGAATAACACTCGAGGTAGTAGGAGGAGAGGTGCATTTTGAATTTTGAGGAATGGTTTTGAGAGGAAAGTCATGTTTTCCAAAAACTACATTTTGACTAATAACCACATTCTTGTTTTGGACATTGAGATATAGACAACCCTTTATACCCAAGGGTCTTGAGCCATTTGTAATCAGATACTTCTTTGAATAAAATTTGAAAGAGGGATTTCTTGTTGGTGGTTTCATATGGAAGCCGATTAATTAAACAAACCGCTGTGAGTAAGACATAATCCTACTACTTAAATGGCAAACTTGACTGAGCAAGCAATGTGAGTCATAACTCACAATGTGTTGATGTTTGTGCTCAATACACCCATTTTACTCATGTGTGTGCTAATAAGTAACACGTGTTCAATACCACGATTTAAGATATATCCAAAGGGGTCTATATTCACCACCCAATCACTCTTAAGTGACTTTATATGCCTTCCAAATTTATTCTCTAGTAGTTTCTGAAAACTTTGAAAAATTGGAAAAACTTTATATTTATACTTTATGACAAATAACAATATGTATCTAGAGAAAACATCTACAAAGTTAACACAATAATTAGTGTCCATGAGTAATAGGGATCGGGGATGATCCCTAAACATCAGAAAACACAATATCAAGAGGTCCATCAAAAGGATAAAGCATGGCTCTTTCCCTGTTGACATGCTCACACATTTTTGTTATTCTTTTGCTGAAAAACAAGAAGAATGAATTTATTTAAGATGTGTTGAACCATGTCAAGAGATGGGTTGCCAATCCATCTATGCCAAAGATCAATCAAAGCTCTCTCTCTCTCTCTCTCCTATGCACGCTTTAGCAACCAATTTAGAGTTATGATGATCCACTTTATTAATGTCCATCAAGTATAAACCATTCCCATTTGTGGCCTCCATGATAACCTTCCCCTTTTTGTATTCCTTAACAAAGAAATGATCATCATAGAACTCAAAGAATGCATTATTATTTTTAGTAAATTGATGTACTAAGAGCATATCATGAGTTATAGAAGGAACAAGCAAAATATCATTCATAATAAACTTTGAATTTGCTGAACTAAAGACTGAATTACCAACATATGCAGCAAACCTCCACCTCCACCAAACGAAGTTTGATTTCCGCCATCGATACAATTTTTTTAGGATATCCTTTTGGTAAAAAATGATACAAAGTTTATGATTTGGAATCTAAAAAATTGTAAAGTCTCTCAGGACACCAATACTGTAATCCCTATCCCCGCTGCAGATATCCTAGAATCCTCCTTACCTCATAAAGTATGCAAAACCCCACTCTCATTCCACTTAGCACCAGCTCACTGCACTCCCCTTTAACCACCACAACACCAATTAACCCTCATCATCAATCCTCTCAAACTCGTAATCCTTCCATCCTTCTAAAGGACTTCTATTGTTCATTGGCCATTGCATCCCATCCGAACCACTCATCATCCTCAACGCAAGGTCCCTATTTAGGTATGTGCTATCCTCTATGAGCGAAGAGCCCTTCTCCCCGATCTCGGCTCCTGGCTTGGTTAATCTTGCACAATAAGGTCCAAATTCACTCTACCTTAAAGAGGTGGGGCTTCCAGTTGTCGAGCTGCTGTGTGCTTTGTCATGCTGCTGAAGAATCTTCTTTCCACCTCTTTTGGTCTTGCCCTACTTTTGTGGAGATCTTTCGTAGGACTTGGAAGCAACCAGAGGTCCTGGTTATGGAGGAGTCCTTTGCGCTCAACCTCATCTTGGGTTCGGTCTGCCCTCGGCACAACATGCGGTGGCGGTTAATCTGGAGGTCGTGGTTGTTTACCGGTTCGTTTGGATGGCGTGCAATGATGCCATTTTTCGAGAATCTCTGGTTCACATTAATCTTCTTGCGCACAAAATCCTAGTGGATGTTTACGCGATTCTGCGTATTCATTTTCCCGATCTTACTTTTCCTGTTGGTGTTGCTCCGCTCCCCCCGAACATTTTTGGTTTTGCGGCTCCTGCGTGAGCCGCTTGTTTTTTGTTTTTTTTTTGCTTCTGCTTGTTTCGTTTGTTTTGCTATGCTTTTAATTTGTTCTCTTTGGGTTCAACTCTGTTGACCCTTTTTGTGGCGTTGTTGAAATCTTGTTTTGGCTCTTTCTAGTATTATTTTTTACTTATCTCTCCTTTTCATGCATTTCTTGTATAAATTTCTTAGGTACATGAACCATCAATCTTTGATGAGGTCATGAAAGAACCCTACTGGCATGAAGCAATGACACATGGACCTTGAGTCACATTCCAATTATTATCAACCTTTTTCTTTCATTGGTTTGACCAAAAGGCAGACCTGGACTGAAAAAGGGCCAAACAGTTGAGGTAACCGTAGGCAATGAAAGAACGATTATGTATGTCCAATGATGTGTTCACTTATATAAAACCTCTCCTATTGTTGTTTTCTGTCTCTCTATTATTAAAATGTGTTCTAGATGTCATTGTTGTCAGATCATAGTGATTTTATGTGTTCGAGTGTTTTCTCTTTGAGCTAATAAGTTGAGGATATTTAGAGTTGAATTTTCTGTAAACTTTTGAAAAGAGTCTCAAATATTTGTCTCGGCTATATCTCAGCAAGGCCATTTCTCACGATATTATAGATTAGGTTGATAAATCTTGAGAACATCTCGGGGTCTTAAAAAATA
Organism: Nuphar pumila; assembly: GCF_984573655.1. Lineage (NCBI taxonomy): Eukaryota > Viridiplantae > Streptophyta > Magnoliopsida > Nymphaeales > Nymphaeaceae > Nuphar > Nuphar pumila. The sequence goes on along the minus strand of NC_143258.1, from coordinate 2,912,632 downwards.
TAAAAATAAAAACATAAAAAAATGAGTAAGAAAATAACATGTTTAGATAGTAACATACATATATAATAAAAGAAATAAGTAAAAAATATAAAATAAAGAAGAAAAACATATTTAAGATGTAAAAAATATGGAATCCTTATAGGATCCGGGTATGATTTCTCTTATGGTGAGTTCAATTAGACCTGAGCCTGAACCAGTACCATCATCTCAAATAAAGTCTGGGTTTGGTTTCACCTGAGTTTCAACCTATAAAGTCGTGTGAGTATAGGTTTTGTGAGTTAGCTCGAAAAAGAGGCAAGCCTGAACCCTTGACACTCTTAGCCAAAAGGAAAATAACACTACAAGGATGAGGGTCAATAAGAGATTTTTCTCACTGCTATTGCTATATTTTTTGCCGCTATTGGCCTATAATGGCCAGAATTCTCGCCTATAAGTCACCACAAAAAAATGACTTTGTTGACCAATAACTATTACATTTATAGGTCACTATTAAAGGGTGAACCAATACCAGCGAAAAATCTCTCCAAAACTGTGAACACTAATAACGGCGAAGTAGCTTATAAATTAAGGTTATTTTTTATGGTGAGATTCTAGCTTGCCATTATAGGCTACCTATAGGTTATAACATTCCTCTCTCGCCATTATATCTTATAATGACGAGTATTAACTTGCGGTTATAGGTTATAAACCTTCAAATTGAAAACTTTTTTTACATTCAAAAACTTGCCCACATTGGTTATATAATTAGGCCTTTTCTACACTCAATTGGACATACTACACCATTTATTTCTAGTTCTCATATACTTGTTTAGAAGAGAAAAAAAATCATAGTAGAGAAAAAAATCATAGTACAAGGCAATTTCCCAACCGGTTAAAATATTTTAAAAAAGTGCATGTTTTGACAAGAAATTGTGGAGAAAATCACTATCATGTAACTAAGTTTAAAGTATCCAAAGAAGCCACACATATGAGTATCAACATTTAGTACAATATGTTACTGTTACAATCTAGCATACCCAAAAGAGTGACAACATTGTTGAATACCATTTATCTTTGATGATGCAATATAAATGAAAAGGCAAAACATAACTACCTTTGAGACTCATAACATGTAAACTATATTGTATATCCTTCCTATTCACACATGGTTTACTGTTCTCCAAAGTTTAGTGGTTCCTTTTGTTTTTGTGTTTTGTTGCAATGCATTTTGTTAGATTAAACACTTATTTGAAAAGATGATGAGCCATTATTATTTACCTTCTGTTTTGTAGAAAGTGCTTCTTTGCATGCATTGCTATACATATCCAATGCTTTAATTCAAGCTTCAGTCTCCTCATTTCAGCTTCGATATCCTTCTGAAAGATGAAAACCAAGTTCCCAATTCATGTAAAGGAAGGGAGTTTATAATCAATGTGATAAATAAAACTTTTGCTTTTTCTACCTCTGTTTCGATTACAGTCACTCACCGCTGTCTATGATGACCACAAACCATCATTGCTTTCGAGAACTAGAAGATTGATCCATGTGGCTGGAGTTGAGATCAAGAGACTTGTGTGCAAGGCGAAGCAGCGATTGGGAGCTTCAACGATTAGAGGACATGGAATCTTCATCAATAATGCTTCCATTCGATAGCTTTGGAAGTCTTCCTGATTCACTATTCTCAGTGGATGAAGGAAACAATCTGTTTGTGCTCTGTCGTCCACCTACTAACATAGGAATTGTTATCTGTAGGGTGGAGGTCTTCCTGATTCAAGATTGATCCATTTCTTTCTTGTTTACCTCGTCATGTGTGCATAAGAAAAGCTACATCTACATATTACTTTTTTCACATATCTTATAGAAATTGTGCTGTATATGTGCCATGCACGAATTTGCTGCTAACACCAATAGCTAATAATTGATTACAGAAAATTACCTGATAAATGAATTTCTGGATGATGCACCTACTACAAGATTTTCAATTGCAAACTGAGAAACATATTCAGTCATATTCTTAAGCACAATGTTGTCCTCTAAAATAATATCCTTACGAGTAATCTGATACAATGCAAAACTTTAACAAATTAAAAACCACAGATTTTCCTATATTTATTAAACTGTGTGTGGATTTGCTACTGTATATTGTAGGCATAATCTACTTGGAAAATCCAGGCAATCTGACCTCATAGACGTGTGCACCGTTTGTTTGTTTGAGATTGCATTTTGGTTCATTTTTTTTTATGCAAAAAATATGATATTTTGGGTCATCAAATTTTGGTACATTGAGCTTTTGATTTTTTAAGCCCTTATGGTTCAAAAACATGATCCAAAACTTGTTTTCTACTAAAGACGCTACCTAGATCACATCTACAAGGTTAGATATACAAAAAAGGTGGAGAAAATTTGCAAAAGTAGTGGTCTCTATTAGAATGCATGTACCAACACTTTCCTTGTGTGGACTGCAAAAATCTCATCTGCACATTTTTTGTGTGGTAGCCACCCACTAATGAAATGTATTTTGGTATGCCCATCAACAACAAGATGCATTCACTTGAATAGAAGAAAAAACCTGAATAAACACATAAAATCTCTAAAAAAGCCCTTAAATCAGTTTTTTTTTAAAGAACCCTACATTGATTTGGTCGGCCACAATTAAATATCTTGCAATCACATTCCTTTACATGAAATAAATCAAATAAAATGAATAAACACACAAAATCGCTACAAAAAAAACCTAAATTTCCACAAAATCCCTAGATGGAAGAAACAAAATTCCTACTAATCCGTGTTGCCAAAAAAATCCTGCATAAAACCCTAATACATACTACAAAAGAAAAAAAAATTGATGTATTAAAAAAATTCCTTGCAAGAGAAACCATAATACCTGCTGAAAAAAAATGTCAAAACCCTAATAGAGAGAGAGAGAGGTTACTTGTATGCAAGTGAAAAGGGAAGAGACAACCGATGGGGTGAGAGAACGGGAGGGGAAAGAGAAGACAACGTATTCAAGTATCCCCATTAAAAAGGTTTGGAGGGGAGATGAGATATCGCAGAGAAAGAGAGAGAGAAATAAAAAGGGTCCATTAAGCCTTTTTTATAGATGTCACTCTATAACGGTGATAGTTATAGAGTAAAACCCCATAACGATGAGAACCAGATCACGTTGTTATTGATTTATAACAACGAGCTTCTCTGACTGTAGTAGAGTAATAGTAGCGAGATTCATGACCATTATTGATAAAGCTAATAGCAGGAACAAATATCGCGTCGTTATTGATAAGCTAATAACGGGAACGAACATCTTGCCGTTATTGATAAGCTAATAACGAGAGCAAAAATATCACCGTTATTAATTTATCAATAGCGGCATGATTTTTTTTGCTGAAAAAGAGTCACCGATATTGACCCTTATCCTTGTAGTGCTTATAATGGCAAGAGCCATATCTTGCCTTTATTGATCTATAATAGTGAGATTTTCTTGCTATTATTGATCTATAATAACGAGCTTCTAAGAGATATCTAGTTCTTCTTTATTGATGAAGCTAATAGCGACAAGATTATGACGGTAGCGAAAGTAACAGGGACAAGATTCATGGCTTGCGGTTATTGATGAAACTAACAGCGGCGACAAAAATCTCACGGTTATTACTTCTCAATAGCAACGAGATTTTCTCTTACCTTCGCCCTTCTAAACTTTTTTTATCTTTCGTTCCGCAGCAAAAAATCTCTCTATCATCGTGCCAAAAGTTAAAGAAGAGAACAGGCCTAGTTGCACGGCACTTTTTTATCTTGTTCCTTCCACAGCAAGAAATCTCTCTCTCTCTCTCTCTCTCTCTCTCTCAGAGTGCCAAAAGGAAAAGAAGAGGCTTAACGTTGCAGGGCACTTTTTTTTTATCTTGTTCCTTCCCCAGCAAGAAATCTCTCTCTGTCAATATCGCATGGTGCCAAAAGGACAAGAGAAGAGACTTATAGTTGCACTGCACTTTTTTATCTTGTTCCTTCCACAGCAAAATCTCTCTCTCTCTCTCTCTCTCTCTCTCTCTCTCTCTCTCTCTCATGGTGTGTATGAAGCACTCTTGAAAGAATGTGGCCAACTGGTAAACAGTTGGTAACTATACAAGTCAGATAGTAGAACGGAAACACAAATCAGATTGTGCTTCTGCAAGTAATAAAGAAAAACATCTTGCATGACATTAAGGGAGGGACATTCAGCTTGTATAATGGCAATACAAATCAGATTGCATGACTTGAGATTAGAAAAATCGTCTATCACTCTAATTATACTTCTGTATTTCAAGTCCTGCACTTAGCCACTGACATACGACTTCGATTTGAACGGCCAAACTATTCTTCATATAGTGTATTCAAGTGCTACTGTATGATTTCCAAAGTTCTCTTTTTGTTTGGTTTTTGATAGGCCAGCTAAACCCAACTGCATATTGGCAGGCCTCTGGTTGGTAAAACTCTTGAGATTCCTCCAGCCTATCGACCTTGCAGCAAGGGATGCCCCCATGGATTTTGAACTGTGGTCATCCCATGTCAAGCAACAATCATGAATCAACCATTTATAAAAAGGTGAAAGCTAGGGCCCTCGCGAGTTGCAGGACACATGGGACCAGAAAAACTAATGCTGAATTTAGCTGGTAAATGCCCAATCAGATGCACTTATACGTGTAATCACTCTACCCAAGAACCCGATCAGATGCACTTTACTTTTTTTTTTTTTTGAAAGGCAAGCTGGGGTTAGGCAGACCGCTACCAGATATCTTTTAAGCCCCATGTGGCAGAGGGATTCGAACCTGGGCCTTCAGCTTGGCACAGGACTCTTTTTACTGAATTTAGCTGGTAAATACCCAATCAGATGCACTTATATGTGTAATCACTCTACCCAAAAACCTTATCAGATGCATTTTTTTATTTTTTTTTGAAAGGCAAGCTGGGGTTAGGCAGACTGCTACCAGATATCTCTTAAGCCCCATGTGGCAGAGGGATTCGAAACCTGGGCCTTCAGCTTGGCACAGGACTCCACTTACAGAATTTAGCTGGTAAATACCCAATCAGATGCACTTATATGTGTAATTACTCTACCCAAGAACCAGATCAGATGAACTTTAAATTTTTATTTTTTTTTGAAAGGCAAGCTGGGGTTAGACAGACTCCTACCAGATATCCCTTAAGCCTCATGTGTCGGGGATTAGAACCTGCACCTTCAGCTTGGCACAGGACTTCACTTACCACATGGGGTACCACCCAGGGGCGTAGCTAGGATTCATGTGAGGGGGGGGGGGGCAAACAGGGGTGTAGCAAAAAAAAATTTATTTGTGCGATAGTCGGGGGTTCGGGGCAGTGCCCCCGAAAAAAAAAATTGAGATAAAATAAAAAATGGCTACAATTATTAATAAAAATCTATTTCATAAGGACAAATCAAACTATTTGCTGCAGTCAGGGCTGGGCTAGGACTGAACTGGGCTACAAAAATGGATAAAAATCTATTTCATATGGAATCAGGGCTGGGCTAGGACTGGGCTTTTTAAAAAAAAAACAAAAAAAATTAACTGTTTCGGGAGGCAGGACTGGGCTACAGCCCAGTTCTGCCCCCCCTAGCTACGCCCTTGGTACCACCTCACTCTACCCAAGAACGCGATCAGATGCACTTTAGCTGGCTAGTTGCAGAGCGTTTTTCATAATGGATGGTGCTTTGGATACTCAGTGAGGAATCACCATGGTTTCTTTGAAGAAGCAGGCTGTTTCTCACCATAGTGACAAATATAGCGAGATTTATGAAAATCTCGTGATAATATCGCAAGAAATTGCATGAAAGTTTAAAACGGCAATTTCTCGCAAGATTTTCAAAATATCATGAGAATTATGAAAAAACATAAATCTCGCGATTTAGACGATATATTTACGTTCTAAATGGCTATTTATCATTGAAAAAAAAACATGATTTTTTATTGTAAATAATTTTTATTAATATTTTTTATAAAAAATATTTTTTATATTTTTAATTTTTTTATTGCTGAGATTTTGCCAAAAAATGCAAGAATTATGAAAATTTTCAATTTCTCACAAGTCTTTGAAAAATGAGATTTTGCTAAAAAAAACATTTGTCACTATGTTTCTCACTAGAAGGGACGGTACAGGACAAAGAGGGGACAGGATGGGCTAATCCTGTCCACAGTGAAGGTGATAATTGAAAATCGTCCATGGGACTTGGTTGCTAGAACCAAAAGTGCCCTTGCAGGAAGATTTTCTAACCAGGAAGTCCCCTCTTGGTGAAGGGACGGTACAGGCGATTAATTGCACACATATTTGTGCATTAATCGCATGATCACCGTCAATCTTGGGGACAGGGACTGTGAGATGTAGGACCCAAAACCCCATGGAGTGCTTAATGCACAAAATTTTGTGCACTCATATGGCACCCGATCTGGACTATTTGTACTGTTTTGAAAGTTGTGTTGTACAAACACCTAGCTGCAATATGAATAGTACATCAAAAATACTTGGCTCATTTTGGAAAAGGGGATTATGTAAATCTTGGAAAGACCATCCCCAGATTGGAGGGATACATAGATTTTGTAACTTTTTTCTCAATTTATGAAATTCGGTAGGGGGTCCAACTTGCCTTTCAATATGAAAACATTTCCAACGGAAAACCCTTCCAAACCTATCAAATGGATGTTTTATGTTTTCAAAATTCTGACTGTATGGATGTGATCTATATGCTCATTTTTATAGGAATCAGTTCTTGGATCATTTGATTCAGATGCATGGAGTACAATTTTAATAAATTTTCAAGACTCTAAATACCATTTTTTCTATCCAAAATTCATGATCCAAGTATCGATTTCTAGTAAATCAATCACGCGAACACATATGTATGGTCAGAATTTTGAAAAAACACCAAAAATTTCTATTTGATAGGTTTGGGACCGTTTTCATTGGGTAGGTTTTCATTCTCATATATGTGTGCGCGTGTGTAATCACATTTGATGCCCATGTGAATCGAACCTTGACTGACCGTCTAGCATCCAAACCCCTACAGGCCCACCCCACCATGCCAACCCCCCCCCACCCACACACACACACACACACTTGTGGATCACTTAATTCCAAAAATAAACTTTTTTGAAATTTTTGATATGGGATACAGGTTTAATGAAAACCGCAACATCTTGGAAATGTGATTCTTTTGAGTTTTCTATAATGCCTTTTGAGTTGAAAATAAATGATCATATTAAAAAAAATTAGAGATGCGAAGCACTTTTTTGAGATTTGGAGCAAATGTTGGCCATAAATGAAAATTTTGTTTCTTAAAAAAAAAAAAACTAACAATTTTTTAATACCCTTATTAAGTTTCAGTGTCCCAGTGCCTACCAGAAAAGCCATCTTCTCTCATATAGTCACAAATGCTCGGTAGGCTATGGTCAATTATGAAAATTAAGATTATTTGTAAAAAAAAATTATTTGATTTTAATATATATATTTTAATCCAATATTAACGTCATAAAAACACTTTTCGTTTGTTTCTTAGATTGTTGAAATATTTGTTTATTTATGTAAATGTATATTTTATATATTTAAGGAAAAAAAGAAATCTAGCCCAAATTTTCTCCAGAATGAGATTTGTGCACTGTGATTGCGAGAGCAAATGAGAAGGAAACAAGTTAAAAGTGAGGAAAAAGTTTAGTTGTCAAGAATGGGATTCGAACCCATGCCCTTTCGGACCAGTACCTGAAACTGGCGCCTTAGACCAACTCGGCCATCTTGACGTTGCCGGCTATATACAATTATGTATTGTATTTAAGCTTTAATCATTTCGCCAATCTCTATAATGGTTAGGCCGTCTTAGTATCACATGAAGTGAACCATGGGATCGTAAGTTCGAAACCCACAGAAGGCATCCTTGCTGCACGGTCGAAGATGGGGTTAGGGATGGCAGTGTACTGGGGGACAACGGGCCCCCGCCTGGCCCAGTTTGGACTGGGGATGAAGGTTAAAATCTATCCCTATGCATAGGGTCGGGCGGGGGACAAGGTCTCCACCCCCGCCCCGCCTCCATCCCCGCACGGGGATGGATTTTAACCTCCACCCCCGGTTCAAACAGGGATGAGGCAGGGCGGGGCGGGGCTATTGCAGGGAAAAGTGGCGAGGATGGGGCATGGCGGGGCGGGGAAAAGTGTATGTCCATCCCCGAACGGGGATGGATTTTAACCTTCATCCCCGCCTCCATCCCCGTTTCATACCCTTCATCCCGGTCCAAACAGGGCGAGGTGGGGTGGGGCCCCGCTTTTCCCCCATCCACTGCCATCCCTACCCGTGCGGGGATGGAAGCGGGGATGGACTTATGCTTTCTCCCGCCCCACCCTGTTCCCATCCCAATCCCCGCCCCCATCCCCAATCCTTCAAGGGATGACTATAGATCGAGGGAAAACATGGCTCTGCCCCGCCTCACCCCTGCTTGGACCAGGGATGGAGGACTTGAAACAGGGATGGAGGCGAGGGTGGAGGTTAAAATCCATCCCTGGGCGGGGATGGAGGATCAGATTTTTAGACGGAGCGGGGGTGGAGACCTTGTCCCCCGCCCCGGTCCACTGCCATCCCTAGATGGGGTGTACTCCATGGTGGGACAGGGACCTCAATCACTATGGATTAATATTAAAATAATTTTAAGTATTTTTTATATTTATTAAAAATAACCGATTCATGGGTGAAACATATAGATTTTTCTGCTGATACCCATTGGTTTCACCTGGAATATATCACAAAAAAGTAATATTTATGGTCTTATCGTAATTATGTAAGTTTAGTTTGATTTTCGAAGTTACCTTTTTAAAAAAATTCAAAACAGATTTTGTATATTATTAATTTATGTTACGACATATTCCTGACAAAAAATGCAAGAAGTTTGAGAACTTTTAAAAATAATTTTTGAACTGTTTTTTTTTTTTACCTATTACTCAAAAGTTTAAATAGTCAATAGGACATATTCAGAAGTGGGAAAATGATAGGAAAAATGTGAGTGGAAAAGAAAAAGGACAGTTTTTCCAATTGTTCCAAACTAGGGTTGGATAACGGGTCCGGGGGCTGTGATCCGACCGGTGTGATTCAGGTTTATGCTTAGGTTTAGATCAATGACCTGACCTGAACTGGGCTTGAACCCGACCCAACAAATTACTGGGTTGGGTCGGGCTACCCTGCCGGGCTGACAGACTAGCCTGCAGGCTTGTTTGAAATTAAAAATTCATTTAAAATCAGGTTAAGCCTGCAGGCCAGCTTGTGGCCCATTTGTTTTATAAAATAACTTGTAAATTTTTTTCCATACCTAAACTCTAACTTAATCTTCATCATTTCAAGGTTAATTAAGATAAATTTAGGAAAAGTTTTCATAATTTTTTCTAAAAATCCAAAGTTTTCATAAATTTCTAGAAAATTTCATGCGACTAACCTCTCGCTCTCTCTCTCTTCCAAATAGATTTTCACGTCACACAAAAAATAAATAACGCATTTAAATGGCCGACTATTTAAAAAAAAAAAACATCGATATTTGTCTACTCATATGTGGATTTTTCTTTTCATATGAAGCTTTTTCTCACTTCCAAACATGGCATAAAAGTTTTCGCATAGTTTTCCCGAGAAAAATCTAAATCATTTATTTATGGGGATTTCATTGGCAACATATTGGCAAAAAACAAATAAAATTTTAAAATTTTTACAAATATATAAAAATACATAAAACCATTTTCCATAAGTTGCCAATAAAGACTCAAGTAATCATAATATATTTTACTTATCAAGAAAGTGGCAAATCTCATGATATTTTTAGCAAATATTTGGGAAAACATAGTTATGTTTGCCACTATGAAGCTACCTAGTATCATTCCATTGGATCATAAAACCATAGATAACAAAAGCGCTTACCGAGCTTTGAAGTGCTCTTTTAGGAATCATGCTTTTGAATAGGGATGACATTGGACAAGGCAGGAGCGGGGGACAAGGTCTCTACCCCCGACCCGTTTCAAATTCCTGCCCTCCATCCCTGCACGGGTCTTGATTTTAACCTTCATCCCCGTTTCATGTCCTCCATCCCTAGTCCAAATGAGGCGAGGCGGGGCAGGGCCCCATTTCCCCCTGGGTCCACTGCTATCCCTATCCCTAAAGAAGGATCAAGGATGGGTGGGGCGGGACAAAGCGGGGATTGGAGACGGGGATAAGGCAGGGCGGGGAAAAGGGTAAATCCATCCCCGCATGAGTTTTGATTTCGACATACATCCCTGTTTCATGTCCTCCATCCACGGTCCAAACGGAGTGAGGCAGGGCGGGGTTACCCCAGTCCACTGCCATCCCTACTGCACTTTCCATTATCTTCTAGATCATTTCTATTGCATTTCTTATTTACTTCTAATCACTTCACTTCACTTCCATCTCACTTGTCTATCACATATGCATTGCACTTTCATGTTTTCCAACTTATTATGTGGTATCTCCAAAGACAAGTTCCTTTGTGGGTTGGTGGTTAGGGGTGTCAACGGGTCGGACCAGACTCTTATCAAACCCTATAGAGTCTGGGTATGGTCATAAGACCCAAGTTCAGACCCAAAGGTTCAATTAATACATGGATCTGGGTATAGTTTGAAAACCTAGCCCGACCTGACTTTCGTAATATTATTTTATCGAGTATGGCCTGGGTCTGGTTCATGTAGTTATTATCAGGTCCAGGTGTGGTTTCTCCAATTAGACCTAGGTCTGGACATGATACCATACTCAAAATCTGAGCCAAGTCTGGTTCTACCTGAGTCCAAACCAAACACAACCCGTTGACACCCACAGTTGTGGGTACCAACGGGTGCTCCACCTGTCTGGTAGGTGCAGCTAGTGCACGTGGCCTTGTGTTGGGATGTTGAAGTTCAAATCCCTATTGTTGTATATCTCGTAGGGGTCGGGCTAACCTCAGTTTGCTTTAAAAAAATAAAAAAGTTTTGTTGTGGCTGTCTTCAATTTTGGATTCGCTCTTATGTATGACCCAATCTAAAAATATTTCAATAACTATCCAATGGAAATTTTGAATGATGTATGTGGGGGTAGTGAAAGTATATATATATATATATATATATATATATATATGAGGGGTAAGTGCTTAATGAAATATGCTTAGTAATTAGTGCTTAATGGGTTTTTAATATTTTTTATTTATTTTTAAATTTTAACCGTACCGATGTGATCTATGTACTTGATTTTATAGGGATCAACTCTTGAGGTGTTCCATCGATTCCAACATATGAGCGGGCTTTTATAAGGTTCAAAAAATCAACGGTCTAAAATCTTTATAAATTTTTTAGGCTCCAAATATCATTTTTTTCATGATCAAAGTGTGTATTCCTCGTAAATCAATCATGCCCAACATATTTATGTGGTCAAAACTGCAAAAAAAAAAACACACCAAAAGAGCAGAAAAATCCATTAAGCACGTATCATTAAGCATCTACCCAATTCTCTCTCTCTCTCTCTCTATTTTTAAAATATTGCGAGATTTATGAAAAAACATAAATACCATGATTTAATTGTGATATTTATGTTTTAAATGGTTATTTATAATGAAGAAATCATATATTTTAATTTTTAAATAAATATTATTAATATTTTCTTATAAAAAATATTTTTTAGATTTTAAAATTTAATTTTTATTGCCAAGATTTTGCCGGAAAAAAAAAAGCAAGATTTATGAAAAAAAAATTAATTTCTCGCGAGTTTTTGAAAAACGATATTTTTTTCGATAAAAACGTTTGTCACTATTGGAGAGGGGGGTAGAAATGGACCCCACTAGCTATAAAGTACTCTTTTTCTTCCCTTACCAACCGCGTTGCGGCGGTCCAGCACGGGCCCACCAAGATGGAGCATGCACGATAACGAAGCCAGCTGTAAGAAGAAAAGGACCGTTGGGCTACCAACCCTATCGGAAAAATTTGGATGAGGACAAGAGTTTTTATACTCAAATTGACGGCCTGATTTAAACAACTTGATGTGGGCCATAGTGGGGCCCACTTTGCGGTGGCAACTGTCCTGGAGTCAAAGCGAGGGATTTTTCTTGGCAAAGAAAAAAAAAATCTAACAATTAATAAAAAAAAAAATCTGGAAATTTTCGGGAGATATCAGTATATTTAAATCTTAAATATATAAAAATAAAAACGTTACAATTTTAAAAATATAAATATGGCGTTAATAAAGCTGACAATACCATGATAAAATGATGATATTTTGAAATATCTATTTTTGAGGATTATATATATCGCATGAAAACTTCTCAATAATATCGTGAGAGGTAAGATTTTAAAAACATCACCAAGATGTGTGATTAAAACTTGTGCAGTTGGCTCATTCCCACTTGAACTATGCCCATTCAAATAATTAGAGACAATAAAAAAATATATAAAAAAAAGAAAAGCAAAATTCAGAATTTAAATTTTTTAAATTAATATTCTTAATATTTTTAGGTAACAATAATAGCGTAATTAATTTCTCCAAACGAAGGTGGTGGGTGACGCGTTTGTCTAGAACGACAAGTCATAGAGGGGGGACCACCACTCTTTCGTACCGCCCAAGGCGTCCCATTCTAGGGATGTAAACGGGTCGGACACAATCCATTAGCGAACCTGACCTAATTAGATTTGGATTCAGAGTTGGGATTAGACAAAACCGAATACGGATCTGACCAGCTTAAAATCCGATATTTACATATAATCGTGTAAATATCATATTCGGATTTGATCAGACTCCGATGCAAAACTCAATACCGAATCTGGCTAATTGGATTCAGATCCCGGCAGGATGTCAGATTAGATCCTATCCATTGACATATCCACGCGCGGGGCGCAGAAGTATCCTGTTTGATGCAGGGTGTGGGGCCCGCCACTAGGGCACACCGTAGTCCTGCAGAAGAGAACGTCGGTAGCTCGCCAGCTTCTTCCGGAGCCGTGAGACGCCGAATGACCAAATGGTCAAGGCCCGTTTAATTTGCGCGTAGAAAGATAATGACGGTGGAGTTTCAGAAGGGGTAATCTCGTCATCATTTGAAGTCAAAAGTCAGATTCGTCATCTTGTCGCGATTCAATGAATCCAGAAAGGCCAAAGAAAAGTATTGGCTGTTCAAACGTGATAACGTGCCCGCCACTTCTGATTTGCTCGGTCAAAAGCGTGTCCCATAAGCCTTTAATGACTAAAATGACCTACTTTTTACAAAATATTTACATTAATACTCCGCAGCTCGTCATTCGCTTCATGTTTGGCTCTAAGAGCATGTTCAAACTTGTGAATAGGTTCGCCAAGCCAAGCCCAGCATGAATAATAAATGTTTAGTTCTAGTAGGCTTCTAGTTAATTAGCAATAAATATATTTTGCTTTATAATGTCATATTGAGGTCGGGGTAGGCCTAGGAAGACATGGATGGAGGTGATAGGAAAGGATATGAATGCTTTGAATCTCACCGAGGACATGGCATTGGATAGAAATGATTGGAGGAGAAGGATTCATGTGAAAGACTCAGAATGATTTTCTTTTTTGGTTCATATCGCCAACCCCAATTGTTTTGAGATAAAGGCGTAGTTGTTGTTGTTATTGTTGTTATGTCATATTAAAGTATTTGGCTTGCAAGCAATAAGTTTAGAGTTCAAATTCTATTACTTATAATTTTAAAACAATATACTTATTGTGTAAATAAGTTTGTTCGAGATTGATTTAGTAAGTTTAGAGTCTAAATTGTATTGTTTTTTTTAATAAAAAGAGCCAGCTCAAACTTGAGCTAGACCTCAGCTCAAGTCCTACCAACTACTCTCAATGGAGTTGCCAATAAAGAGAAAGGGTATTTTAGTGATTATAAATTTGTTTTTAAGGGCTGTGTGTGGGGTTGGTTTACTCGCCCCCCATTGTTCAAAATTCCAAAGTTCAAACCTACATCTGCTAGAGGAAAGGAAAATCACTAGGGGACCTTTTCCTTTAAAACAAGGCTGGCTAGCCTTAACTTTGAAAGTGTCTTAAATGTCCTTAGTAAGACAAGCACTCAAATCGGACTCTTTGTTGGAATTGAGTCAAGCTTAAAGTAACGACGATATTTGAGAAAATAAGCATTGATCCGTTAGTTTTATGCTACATATTGTTTGATTGTCTTTGAATCCATACATGGAAGCCCAACTTTTCTTTGGCAATTCATCGAGAAGTGTGTTCATCGACAAATCATGATTAATCGGCAAAAAAAAAAATAAACAATACATCTATATGAAAAATTATTGAACCCAATCTGTCTTTACTCTTCAATTTTGTGTTGAGGTCTATGACCAGTGATCAATTTTTAGGTTTTTGCCATAAACTTACTTGATTCTTTCGTTTAGGTAAATCAATGGTTCAAACTACACTCAAACCTAAGGCATTTTTTATTGATACAAGAACTTTTGTACCAAACACAATGGCATCTCCAATTATAACCTCCATAGGATGTAAAATATATTTTTTCTTAGCATCCTTATTACCACGGGTATAAAATTTTTTTGCAAACTGGTGGCACACAAGACAACTCAATCTGGCTAGCTTAACGATCAAAGAATGTGCACTGATACTTTTTTGTATGCCGGATCATTTTATTGGCAAGCGCATCTCATCATGTGTATTATAGTTGATTCATGCTACTGGATCCAAGCATCATTCCTTAGTGCATCGCCATCGTGCTCAATGAATAATCAAAGGGGTCATCGTTCAAGTTCCAAAGAAAGGGTAATGCTCACACCCAACAGAACAACCAACTAATCCAAACGGCAACACCACACCTCTAAGGCAGTAGTGTGATCTACTAATAACGTCACTCAAGAAGGTATTGCAGGTCAGTAATAGATGGATACAGATTAATTTCAAGATTGCCCAACCTTTCGGCCAATTGATAGTTGTTATCTCATAACAAACAACACTACTCAGATTTCTCACTAATGCCTAGGCATTCACTCAGTTAGCCTCGAATCACCATACTCAGTTGAAACCACCTAAAGTGATTCATGAGGAAATTAGCTATAACCCACACGCACCCCATGCATCCAAGCACTATGCGTGAAAAACTCATCCAAGTCGAGAGGTTTTTAATTATATCTTCAAATGCAGCATCCTTTAATTCGCTGGCACTACTTAACTAAACAACATTCCACATCTGTGCCGTCACACACCATCACACTAATGATGACACAGTTGCCTATCGCATGTTATGCTACCACTACACGTCATCGATCAAGCCAACACATACCTTATGTTCCTACAGTCGAAGCATTTTTCACTCAATAGAGCTCCACACTACACATGCCTCATTCTGAAGGCTTGGTCTGGGACACCTATAGTGTATGAGTATGCATTTCAGTTATGGTACAATTGAAATTATAACTCACAATAATCATGATTATAAAACTAATAAACAAAAATATCTTATCAAACAAAAAAAAATCACTCAAATAAATAAAAGAAAAGAGTGGAGAAAGCAAGATAAGCAAAAATACTATAATAAAGACAAATTGATGTCAAAAAGCAAAAAGATTTTAAAAACAATATTCAAATGAAAGCAATAAATTTTACAATAACATGAGATTTAATTCATAAAAACTAAAATAATTACAAGTAAATAACAATTGAACCATCACTAACAAAAATTGATACAAGCATCCAATAAACAATAAAGACCAAATAAAAAATTGAACGATACAGCTCACTCATAGAACCAGAGGTCAATCAACTGCCACTCATAACCAAAACAAGTGTCAATACAATATCCACAAACTTGACAATCTATATTGACAAGAAGATAGATGCGCACACATAACTCACTAGGTGAAACGTTGCAGGTTCAAAACCCAATGGTACGTTAAATAATAACGGGTGGGGGTATGCCTAACCCTAGCTTGGCTTCAAATAAAAAAAAGAATTGAAATTATAAATTCTTTAACAAATTTTAAAAAAACTCAAAATTGGTGACATATATATAAGCAATAAATTTTCATAAAATTGCACCTTCTCTTCTAGATTTCTAGGAAATTGTGATTAATTGTAAATTGAAATAAATCATAATTAATCAATTCAAACACTTTTTAGTATCAAATATAATATTTATTTGAATCAAGATAAATCGGTCCTCTTAACCGGCGTGGAAACAATCCAGTGATTTTTATGTGAATCATGATCGTCACCTCGCCAAAACGCCTACTCGTGGTTCACTTAATCTAAATTGATTAAGTATGTGTGTACATGTGCACGCGAGTGTTTGACTATTGTAAAATTAAAAAAAAAATTAAAACCAGAATTAACTAACAGTGATCCATTGAACTAGGGCCATCACCCAGCCTTGAGTCAAGGCCCAACGAGGGCGGATCAGGTGCAATCACATTGCATGCTAAAATGTGTGCTCCATCTTTGAGATACAGCTTGTATGTGAGGCCCAACAGTAGATCGAGGGTGGCCAGGCACAGCGGCACACATTTTGTGTGCAATGTGATTGCACTTGATCCCCGTTGAGGCATAAGAGGGCCCAGCCCAGCTCATCTCCACTTCTCCAACTTACAGGAATACCCTGGTCATTCTCTAAATCTGTTAGGGTCAAAACAGACATAGCACATCCCGGTTGTTGACCAATTATATCTCTATTCTACACGGTTGCGTGTTAGTCTCATTTTCTATAAAGAGGGGTGCAGTAAAAAGAACCAATAGACAAATTGAAGGGACCCCATCATTAGGATTCGAATGACACCTAAGTTTTTAGCATAATTTAAAAATATACCTAATATTTGATTTTTTTTTTGAGAAATTGAAAATCAAAGATTTTTGTTTTTTTTTTCATAAAAAAAAATCTTAAAATTGACTGTTATTTTGAAGATGTTGCTTGTTGCTTTTTAGTTTTCATTAATTAGAACATACCCTTGGCCTCACATGCCAAAATAAGTTTGAGAGGTGGATATGGAGTTGACATCTCACTCTCTCAATTATTAATCTTATTGTTTTTATTTTATCATTAAAATATATTAACCATTAAATGTTATTGTCACTAAGCTACAACAAATTGGTTCAATTAAAAAAAAATCAAAAAAAAATCAAACCATAATTACCGAAGAAAAGCACACTTTTATAGCGAGAAACATGGAATAAACTCTCTTATCATTTTGTGAAAGTGTGCTTCTCACTTGCTTTGCAAATCACTTCCCTTTCACATCCTTTTTCATTTCTCTTTTTCTCCAATTCTTTGCTGTTTTTAGTATTTTTCATATTATTATTATTTTACTTCTTCCTCTCCTTTTCCTTGTTTTTTATGTTATTATTAATTTTTGCTTCCCCTCACTTCCTATTCATTTCTCATTTATTTTTTTCTTGTTTCCTTCATGCAGGGCCGGAGCCAAATTGGGCCTGCCCACCCTCTATCCCCATAGTGAACTCTGTGAAATGTTGGGTCAATGTGGTAATGCCCACCCTAACCCGGACCCAAATTCAAAGTGCCCCCCCCCCTCTCTCTCTCTCTCTCTCTCTCTCTCTCTCTCTCTCTATATATATATATATATATATATATATATATATATATATATATATATATATATATATATATATATATATATATATACCTCAAATAATAATTTTCAATATCATGATATTATTGGTATATCTATGTTATAACCATTATTTGAAAATATCGTGATATTTTTATTTAATATCAATTATTCAAGTTTTTTTATTATTCATTTGTGCCCACCTTAGTTTAAATTTCTGGCTCCACCCCTACCTTCATGTTTCCTTTTTTTTTTTCTTTTTACACACACTCCACAGTAGCTTTCAAAGTGAATCACACTTCACGCTTCAAGTTACTTTTTAAAATTCACTTCCTTGCTTCCATCTCACGCATTGCTTTCCATATATATTTCGCTTGCTGGTAACTATGAATCAAACTTTAGAAAAAACAAAAGTGATTAATGAATTCTTGAAGGTTTGTTTGAATACTTGGAATCTCATATGTCAATCCAAGATGCGGGGATTTCATTTACAAGTATCTATCCCCTGATCACATTTTTAGTTTGTATTTCAGATTCATCTGATCTCACTGTAAAACCCTCGAATTAAAAATAAACACATTAGAGATCCGAAGTATTAAAAAACACCATAAAAATCATGTTGGAGATTTGATTAACAATACAAGGGTGCAAATGGGTGGGATCCAAGATGGGAATTTTTGCAATGTTTAGCTGTTTCAGATCCAATTTCGATCTGAATTCCCATGTATTTAGCTGTTCTGGATCCAAACTGTTTGCATCCTTAAATACAAGGTCTAAAATGTTCATTTGGTTTTTTCATTATCAATAGCAGTGTCGCGGGCTTATAAGGGAAAACATAGCGGAAACAAGCAATGTATTTTAAAAAAATTCAAAACTTAGGTGCGTTTAAAAATTTAGGTGTCAATCTGAAAATTAACATCAAGATGAAAATAATCAACTCCTAAGCTTGATTAAAGGAGTTAATCTCATGGGGTTAGTGAGAGAGATATCATGTCGGGAGACGAGACAACGACGTGCTCCCAATTCAACACTGCCTCAGGCACACGTTACCCCACAAAACCCCCGGTTTTCAGACTAAGAATCCTCTTAAAACCAGCAAAGAAAAATCAGAGTCTACTTCACAAAACCACCATTCTCTCTCTCTCTCTCTCTCTCTCTCTCTTGATTGTGGCTTCATGAAGGTTTAGTTCTTTTATTGTTATATGTTTCTTTATGGTTCAACTGTCTGCCTTTCCTTCATCTCATTGCCTGCTGCTGCTGCTGCTGCTGAGATTATTAGTTGTCATACGCTTCTTCAGAGAAACCGAGTTAACAGTGAGAGATTTCCCGAAGAAGATCTCCTTTTTGTACTGCCCCTTCCAATATCTTGTCTTGTCTTCTCTTTTTCCCTTTTTCAAGTGTTTGGTTTACAGGTGAATATAATAAATTTATGAATAGTGTGCCACACCCTTTCAGGCTAGGGCCTCTCTCTCTCTTGCCTTGCTGAACAAATATTATATTTGATTATTTTCTCTTTCTTTAAAGGAGTTTAGAGAGTGATAGAGATATAGAAAAGTGTAATGGTTTTATGATCTTGTTCCCTGTTTCTTTATGTTGTTTTTGCAATTTTTTAGTCTCCTTTTCTTCAGTTAAATATTAGTGCCACTGGTTGGAGGGACAAAATTTAGCCCCTCTCTCTCTCTCTCTGATGGACAAAAATTTGGCCTCTCTCACTATCCGTGATACATAATCTTTGTTCTTTCGTCTTTGGGGAGTCATATTTTGTGTGTGAGAACATGATCTTCAGCCATACTTTTGACGAAGTTTGCTGAGGATTTTGTTGTTTTTGGCCAAGTACAAATACTTTTGAGTTTTGTATTTTAAGACAAGTACAAATACTTCTGGTCGTTTTTCTCAGTGAGCAGTATTCCCTTTAACTTCGAATTAACCCTTTTTGTTTTCCTGTTCCTCTTTCACTGGGATGCACTCCAATCCGAGCCAAAGGAAAAAATATAATATATCTTTTCCCTTTTTTAGGGCACAAGAAGAGAGCTACCCAATTACCAAAAGAGCCTAAACACGATATGCCAATTCAAGCTGATTCACAATAACCGAGAGGGATCCCCTTTTCCTTCTCTTTCTCTTTCTAGTCTTTTGTTGGGTATCGTGGTTTTTGGGAGAGAAAGGTTAGCTTCATCTGAGCTCCAGTCCTCTCCCCTTGTCTCTCCTCAAACTGTATTTTTTTTATGAGAGTGTTGTTTTTTAGAGAAAGATTCGCTACATCCGACCCCGAGTCCTCTCTCTCTTGATTCTTTGTTTGTTTTAGAGAGAGAGATTCGCCACATCAGAGCTCCAATCGTCCCCCTTCTCTCTGTTGAGTGATTTTGCTGGAGAGTTGTTTTAGAGAAGAAGAGCTGGCGAGCCGGTGGTGGGCAGGGAATGTGCGGCTCGGAGGGCCGGATCCGGTGACCTCGCCGGCTCTCGCCTCCTCCACCCTCCACCTCCACAACTCAGACGACGAGCCGGCCGCCGGTCTGGGCCGGCTAGGCGGCCCGGTGAAGCGCGATCAGGATAACGGCAACGCCGCGTCCACCAGCGGCACCACCAACGACGAGGAGAATCACGACGGCCGGCCCGACGGCGAGTACGAGCACGACGACCACGCCACGGGCGCCGAGGCGGTGGAGCCCGGCGCGCGCCGCTCGAGGGGCCGCCCGCTGGGCTCGAAGAACAAGCCGAAGCCGCCGGTCGTCATCACGCGCGAGAGCCCCAACGCGCTGCGGAGCCACGTCCTCGAAATCAGCAGCGGCAGCGACGTCGCCGAGAGCGTCGCCGGCTTCGCCCGGCGGAGTCAGCGCGGCGTGTGCGTGCTCAGCGGCAGCGGCGTCGTTGTCAACGTCGCGCTCCGGCAGCCGGCGGCGCCCGGAGCCGTCGTCAACCTCCGCGGCCGCTTCGAGATCCTCTCCCTCTCCGGCGCTTTTCTTCCCACGCTGTCCCAGCCAGGAGCCACGGGCCTCACCGTCTTCCTCGCCGGCGGGCAGGGGCAGGTCGTAGGCGGCAGCGTCATCGGCGCGCTGGTGGCCTCCGGCCCCGTCATGGTCTTCGCCGCCAGCTTCGCCAACGCGACGTACGAGAGGTTGCCCCTCGACGACGACGCCCAGAACTTGACGATGCAGCAGCAGCAGTCCTCCTCTGGCGGTGTCAATACTTCGCAAAGTAATAGTGGTGGTGGTGGGGAGCAACAGCACAGCCTGCCCGAAGCTTCATCGTTGCCCATTTACAATCTGCCTCCTAATTTGCTACCAAATGGGCAGATACCCCAAGATCTCTATGGTTGGGCTCCTCCACCACGTCCACCGCCATACTGATTTCTTTTTGCAACCTTCTTTTCTCTCTGAGGTCTTTTTGCTGAGTTTTGTGGAGTGGTATTTCTCTTCTTTCTTTCTGTGTGTGCGCGCGCGCGCGCGTATGTTTTGCTTTGGTGGGTGATTGGCTGTGTGTGTACATTTAGATTCAATGATAGTCCCTTTGTTTCTTTCAAGTATTCGCTTCTGGTGATTGATTTATGTTCGGTTTGATGGCACTTGTATGCTGAGAGAGAGAGAGAGAGAGAGAGAGAGAGAGAGAGATGCTTGTTTTTCTGCCTATTACAAGTTTAGATGGCATTCCATTGTATGAGAGAGAGAGAGAGATGACATTCCATTGTATGAGAGAGAGAGAGAGAGTTGTTTTTTCTGGTTTTTACAAGTTTCACTGACGTTCCATTGTGTGATATATTATTAAGATTTTGGGTAGTTGGATTTCCTTTTGTTTATGAAAGAAAGAATGGACCATGCAGAGTAACAGGAAGGCTGGAAGGGCATGCAAATTGTTTCTCCTTCTCCTTGTTAACTATTACAAGTTTAATGGCGTTCCATTGTATGACAGCTTCAGATTTTGGGTGGTTGGGGATCTCAAAACCTAAGGTGGGTTTCACTACCTCGGATCTGCTAGGAGAATCGAGGTTTAGTGGATCGATGCATGGGGCTGAAGACTTGATCCAACCTCCTTACAGGCGGAGGATCTCAACACCCGGGTTATGAGATCCTAGTTTTAGGGCAAACCCCATGGATTTCAAGTCCGATTAAGAGGGGGGAGAGGGTGAGACTAGAGAACCTCAGATCTCTAATCCAAGAATCTTATATCCGATGTAACAATCAGATGTGTTTATAGAAAAAAATATGGACTATGGACCATGGCAAGCAATCGCTTCTTCTCATCATCATCATACATACTAGCAATTCTATTTTGAAAATTTTACAAAATCACGCCTAACTATTCACATATTTACAAATACACGCCTAGCATTCTGAATATTACAATAACCCGCTTGAGTTAGCAAAATAATGATCAAACATCGCCTCCCTTACCTCAGTTTGTTTGGCTATAGTCAAGCCAGGGTAATGCCTAGTACTTTTACCAAAATACCCCCTTTCAGCCTGTTGGCTTACGCAAAACCATGGAAAACACTGCATTGACTCTCTTTACTCACCTTTCTCTACTCATCCACTCACCATCCGCCGGAGCCGGAAACATGTTCCCTACCAGCTGCCGGTCACCGGATTACTGTATATATCTCTCTCTAGGCAGCAGGCACACTCTGTATAGGGATGGCAGTAGACCGGGGTGGGGGCAGGAGACAAGGTCTTCACCCCCGCCCCGTCTCAAAATCTGAACCTCCATCCCTGTATTAGTTTGAATTCGAACCTCCATCCCCACGTCTATCCCCGTTTTATGTCCTCCATCCCTTGTCCAAACGGGGGAGGTGGGGGCAGGGTCCCGTTTCCCCCGGTCCACTGCCATCTCTACTAACCCTGTAACAATCTTATCATGATGTCATGGACTTATGACATTTTTAATGATTGTTGACAAATAAACTTTAGGCACATGTGAAGGCTTTCATGGTTGGTGCCGGACATTGGTTGATAATTGCTTGAAGATTTTGCTATGCTTGGTTTCAGTTTGAATAGGCAATTACTTTTCATGTTCTTGGGCCATCACACACCCATTGATGAACACTGTTCACATCTCATATTGAAGGATAATAACCAGGACACCATTTTAATGAGTGATGAGCCATTTTGGTTGAAATACGATGCAGGAGTGAAGCAATGCATATCTGAGTTCACATGGTTCATTTGAAATCTGTATTATTTTAATTTAGATATTTTCTTATTTTGAATCATTATAATGAATATTGAATATCAACTCCAGCAGTGTATAACTGTTTAGTTATACATTGTCAGTACCAAGCCTAGATAAAGGAGGAGGGTTGCAGTAGGCCAGCCAACATAAAAACTTAGTCTTACCCTATGAATATAAACCAATATGAGAATTTCGTTGGGGGCGTTCTCTACTGAGCGATGCGTTGTACTCTATAGGCCTGAAGGCAGTGATAAATGGGCAAGGGTTGCTAGGTCATCGCCCGAAAACGATGCGTCACACCGGCGCCCGGGTGTGGTGTCAAATAGGCAAGGGTTCCCTCACTTTGTTGGACAGGTGGGGGTAAAGAAGTTAGTCCAAGACCATAAAATTAGGTTATCCACTTTGAACATAGGGTATTTAACTGATAAGTTGGTAGAGTTAGTAGATGTCATGTGTAGGAGAAAGATTGATATTTTTTGTCTACAAGAGACCAAATGGGTAGGTGAAAAAGCAAAAGTGATAGAACCTTGGGGATATAAGATTTTGTATACAAGAATAAATAGGAATAGGAATAGGAATGGAGTAGAGATTGTTATGAGTCGTGAGTTTATAGATAATGTAGTTGAGGTCCGTAGAAAGGGTGATAGGATTTTACTTATTAAATTAGTATTAGGTACAAATATTATTAATATTATTAGTGTTTATGCACCTCAAGTAGGTTTAAATGTTTCCATTAAGTGTCAATTTTGAGAAAATTTAGATGGAGTAGTACAAATGATATCTTATGGAAAAAAGATTTTTATCGACGGTGACCTTAATGGACATGTAAGCATTAGTAGGGATGGATTTGAGAGTATCCATGGAGGCTATGGTATAGAAGAAAGAAACAAAAGTGGAGAAATGATTTTAGATTTTGGTTTGTCTTATGATATGATCTTAGCAAACACTTGGTTTAGGAAGAGGGAGTCTCACCTAGTAACATTTAAAAGTAGGGTTAATACGAGTCAGATAGATTTTTTTCTACTTAGAAAGAGAGATATAGGTTGTTGCATCGATTGTAAGGTTATACCAGGAGAAAGTGTAGCTACACAACATAGAGTCTTAATTTTAGATCTTAGAATTAGACAATGCCACAAAATGGATACACATAGGATAAATCCTAGAATTAAGTGGTGGAAACTGAAAGGAGCTAAACACAGAATGTTTGTAGAGCAGGTAGTTAAGAAAGCTGATTGGTGTCTCGAGGAGGATTCAGAATCAATGTGGAATAAGATAGCGGGTGGCATGATAAATGTGGCTAAGAAGGTATTGGGTGAGTCTAAAGGCGATGCACCGCTAGGTAAGAATATATCATGGTGGAACGAGGATGCCAAATTAGCTATTAAGGTTAAAAAAGAGTGTTATAGAAATCTAAGTAAGAGTCGTGATAATGAGAATTTGGAGAAGTATATGATAGCAAAGAAGAAAGCCAAAAAAATAGTTTGAAACACGATGGATAAGGTATATAAGGAGGTTTATGACAAGTTGGATACCAAAGAGGGCGAGAAGGATATTTATAGGCTTGCAAAAATGAGAGATAAGAAATCGAGGGATCTGGGTATGGTTAGATGTATCAAAGATGAAACACAAAGGGTTTTAGTCAAAGATGAGGAGATTAAGGAGAGATAGAAAGATTATTTTGATAAGCTATTTAATGAAAGTCATGCTCAGGATCGACTTCATGCGCAAGATTCAAAAGAAAGAAATTGTAGAGGCTTTGAAGAAAATGAAATCAAGAAGGGCAGTTAGCCCAGATGGTATACCTATCGAGGCTTAGAAATGCTTGAGAGAGAAAGGTTTAGAATGATTGACAAATCTTTTTAACAAGATTTGACAGACAAATAAGATGCCTAATGAGTGGAGGAAGAGTACTTTGGTGCCTCTATATAAGAATAAGGGGGATATACAAGATTGCACAAACTATCGTGGTATATATAAAACTCATGAGTCATACTATGAAACTTTGAGAGAGGGTGATTAAGTCTAGGTTGAGGAAGGTTGTCATGATATCAGAGAATCAATTTGGTTTTATGCTTGGAAGATCAACTATGGAAGTTATACATTTTCTTAGACAACTTATTGAGAGAAATAGAGAGAGGAACAAAGATTTGCATATGGTTTTTATTGATTTGGAGAAGGCATACGATAGAGTACCTAGGGACGTTCTCTGGTGGACAATGATGAAGAAATGTGTTTCTCTCAAGTACATTAGTATAATTAAAGATATGTATGAAGGAGTAGTAACCGATGTCCACACTTGTGGAGGGGTGACAACCAATTTTCCTATAATGGTTGGGTTACATCAAGGATCTGCTTTAAGCCCTTTCCTATTTGCTATAGTGATGGATGAGCTTACGAGATCAATTCAAGAAAATGTGTCGTGGTGTATGTTGTTTGCTGATGATATTATTTTGATTGATGAGTCTAGAGCTGGAGTTAATGCTAAGTTAGAATTATGGAGACAAACATTAGAAGCAAGAGGTTTTAAGTTGAGTAAGAGTAAGACAAAATATATGGAATGTTGGTTTAGTAAGCAACGAAGTAGTGATGGGAGTGTAGTGAAGCTTGGTGAGCAAGAAATACAGGTGGATGATTGTTTCAAATATTTGGGATCTATCATTCAAAAGTATGGAGATGCAAATCATAGGATAAAGGTTGGGTGAATGAAATGGAAAAGTGCAACTGGAGTGTTGTGCGATCGTAGAATGCCATTGCGGTTGATGGAAAAGTTTTATAGGATGACTATTAGGCCCGCTTTATTATATGGTACAGAATGTTGGGCTGCCAAGAGACATCATATTCAAAAAATGAGTATAGTTGAGATGCGTATGCTTAGATGGATGTGTGAAAATACAATAAAAGATAAGATTCGGAACAAATCGTAAGAAGGTAGGCGTTGCACTCATTGAAAATAAGATGAGAGAGAATCATTTACGGTGGTTTGGACACATTTGGCGAAGGCCTAATGCTGCTTCAGTTAGAAGAATGGAGAAATGGAAAAATATATTAGTTAAAAGAGGTCGAAGTAGGCCTAGGAAGACATGGATGGAGATGATAGGAAAGGATATGAATGCTTTGAACCTCACCGAGGACATGGCATTGGATAGAAATGATTGGAGGAGAAAAATTCATGTGGAAGACCCAGAATGATTTTCTTTTTTGGTTCATATCGCTGACCCCAATTGTTTTGGGATGAAGGCGTAGTAGTTGTTATTGTTATTGTAATGAATATTGAATATCAGTAATTGATTCATACCTCATTATAATAGTTTACTAGAATTAAAATTTGCATTCTTATATAAAAAAAATGATAGTGTAGGTCTGTTAGGGTTATGATTCTTTTCCTATAAATATAGGGACCACGTAGGATTAAAAGCAGTAAAGTTGAGTTGGAATCTTGAAATTGTTATTTTCAGTTTATTTTTTGTTTTTCACTAATTTCTTGTATTTTTTTATTTTTTTATAATTTCTTAAAATTACTTATTATTTTCAGATTTATTTCTTGTTTTCCTAGATAATTCATAGTTGTGTAGAATTTATCGTAAATCAAACTTCTGTTTACATCAAAATAAGATTAAAGATGTAATAGTACATTAGGAAAAAGATGAGAATCTATAAACAGGTCTCACTCGATCCAACAAAATAAACAGATAGCCCCTCAGATTGATCGGGTGGTTTGCTGAGTTTTGGGATGGCAGTGGATCGGAGGAAAACGGAAAAAGCCATGGTACCTCTTTTGCGGTTTCCTCTTTCATAGACACAGAATTATCTGACCCTCTCACGGAAACTCTTTCAGAGGAAAAGGAATCCGGAATATAAAATGCGGTCCTTTTCTTCAGGTTCCACATTTTCAACGTTTGTTTTGTCACCGTGAAGCCTGCAAAAACGCACTCCCATCGATGCCTTTCTGCGGAAAGTGCCCACCTTCCTTGACAAGCAAACGGACACTTAGGGTTTCTCCTTATCTTGTTTGGATGATAATCACATAGTTTCCGTCCTGTGAGCCTACTATTTTATAATTTCAGTGCGATTGCTTTCACATCGATGGGTTAATTCTTTCTCTTACATGATTTGATAGGTTTCTTTACAAGTCTGACAGTGAAGAGTTATGATCAATGTTGTCAGTATCGGAATCAGAGCTGTATTATTCGGCCAACTATTTAGGTGAACCGGCCGATACCGATTCTCATGTGAATAGTAAAAAATAATTAAAAAATATTACTTATCAATCAAAACGGAACACATGTTAAAGTCATTAAAATAATATTTAAAAATTAATTACTTTTTATATTTATTAAAAACTATTCAATTTAAGTCAGTATCATATCGATTTTTTTTAATGATACTGACTTAATTAATTTTTTATATTTATTAAAAAATTAATTATTTTTTTATTTTGATTTATAACCTAGTGAGACTGCACCCAAAGACTTGGGCAACTCTGAGACTAAGACCCCTGCCGGAGCGTGGGCTAACCAAGCTTTAAAATGTTTGATTATTTGTGTTTGGACCTTTTCTCCTAGCATTAGATAACAGCATAGTGACAAATATCGCGAGAAATTGCCTGAAAGTTTAAAACGACAATTTCTTGCAAGATTTTCAAAATATCGTGAGATTTATGAAAAACATAAATACCGTGATTTAAACATGATATTTACGTTTTAAACTGCTATTTATCATAAAAAATTCCTATATGTACTTAATTAATTATATTTTTAGTTTTCATAAAATTAATTTAACTAATTAAGTAAATAGTAATAGTTATCAAGTTACTATGCAATAATTGATTTTTAAAATTTTATATTATTAAAAATAATAAATAACTCAAGCCCATCGAGTCAGTCCAAGCCCGGCCCAAGTACCTAACTAGCCCGGGCCCAAACCAGGCCCATGGCGGGCCGCCCAGCCCGTTGCCCACCCCAACTCTTAGTCATCCTCACTTTGCCTATCAAGAAAAGAAAGTCAAACCGGCTGGATGGTACATGGATTCCAATTTTCAATGTGAAACATATTTAAAAAGATTATTATTATTTTTTATTTTAATGTGTTAGTGTGAGCTTGGTTCAGCTTGCTCAAGCTAGACAAGAACCCAAACAGTATCTGAATCAGTAGGGGTGTCTTCTTTAAAAAGAAAAAAAAATCAGTAGACCAACAGGTCAGGTATGACCTGATCTCGACCCGTATCAGATCCTGTAGGGACACGGTTCAGTAACAAAGGAAGGAGTCCGATTAATTATTCGGGTCAGACCTATGAGGCCCCGTTGTTATATGGGCCAGGTGTGGTTTATAACATTTTATATCATACCCGGGTCCAACCCAAGTTCTGATTAAGATCCACAAATTTTCAATGTAAAAACTTAAAAAACATTGTGTAGGCTGGGTCTGGTTCATGTAAAATTCTTATTGGATCCATGTATGATTTTTTCTATGAAAGACCAGCCAGAATCATATCTGGACCCCAAACCTTCATCTCTTAGTCAGATCTGGGTTTGAACTCACTGACGCTCCTAATTAATGATCAGTAGTCATTTTCAAGGTCGTTAAATGCGATGAGGCGAAGCGAGGCGTTGAGCCTGCGCTTCGCCTCTGAGGCGTATGCCTCAGGTACTGAGGCGTATGCCTCTCACAAGTGGACTGGAAGTGAAGTGGTGGGAGGGGAGGCAGTAGGAGAAGGACCACGCGCCCAGCTGGTACGGAAGCGAGGGGGGGCACGTCTGGTGGTCGGAGAAGACTGAGCAGCCAACGGCGAAGTTCGCCACCGGGGAATTTGTAACCGGGGAACTGTGATGAGGGGCAATTTGCGCATCACAGCAACGCCTCAGTACCTTGAGCGTGCGCCTCGCCTCTGAGGCGTACGCCTCTCACAACACTGGTCATTTTATAATTAGTTTTATTTTATGACGAAGAATCCTGGCTTTGGTGAGTAAAACCCCAGGTAGGGCTCCATGACCACTCTACCTTACATGACCCAACTGAAAGCTACAGACACACCTGTGCACTAGTGGGGTTGATAAAACAAGTGTTATCTGTTCATGAAAACCACCGTAGTCATAATTTGCCAATGAGGGTTTCACGCACTTGGTTAGGTGGGTCAGATTAAGATGTTCAAATTGAAGGATGTCCAAGATGTGCATTCCTTACTGCAAGGCGGAAGCCAACAGAAAATTATAACTGACAAATATCGCGAGATTTATAAAAATATCGCCGATATATCACAAGAAATTGCCTGAAAGATTTTCAAATGGTGACAAATATCGCAATATTTATACTTTTAAAAGATATTTATCATGAAAACCTTCTAGATTTTTATTTTTAAATGTGTTTTATTTATATTTTCTTATAAAAAAATATTTTTTATATTTTTTATTCCCTGAGATTTTGATGAAAAACACTAGATTTATGAAAATTTTCAAAATCTCCTGAGTCTTTTGCTTACCCAGATTTTACCGTTTTTTAACTTTTGTCACTAACTATGGGTAGGAGTACTGCCAGGACTTCTACAGATAAGAGACTCACGTCCCTTGCAGATGAAGACTCCAATGAAGCACAAAGTCTTGCTATTAAGAAAGTTCATGTAGAGAAGAATCTCACATTGAGCAGGTCAAATAGGGATGGCAGTGGACCGGGATACCGGGGCTTAGCCCCGCCTCGCCCTGCTTGGACCGGGGATGAAGGGCATGAGGCGGGGGTGAAGGTTAAAATCTATCCCCGTGCCAGGATGAAGGCGGGGATGGACTTACGCTTTCCCCCACCCCGTCTCCGTCTCAATCCCTGCCTTTTCCCGCCCCGTCCCCAATCCTTTAAGGAATGACTATAGACCGAGGGGAAACGGGGCCCTGCCCTGCCTCACCCCCGTTTGGACGGGGGATGGAGGCGGGGGTGGAGGTTAAAATCCATCCCCGTGCGGAGATGGAGGCGGGGATGAAGGTTCAAATTTTGAAACGGGGAGGGGGTGGAGACCTTGTCCTCCGCCCCCCCTCGCTGCCATCCCTAAGGTCAAACGATAAAGCAAGAGAGAGAGAGAGAGAGAGAGAGAGAGAGAGAGAGAGAGAGAGCCGAAAGAGGATCAACATTATCACTCATGAAGATCAACAAAATGTTGAACCCATGAACCCAACAAAATAGAAAACAAAACTAAAATATAGAAAAACAAAAGCAAAAGGAAAAGAAAAAGAAACTACAGCCAGCTAGCAACAAACAACAAAGCCAAGCTCAACCAGGATCCTCTGGATAAGAAGGAACCACCGATGAGTGAACGTTGTTCAGACGGAAGGAGAGGTCTCTAAGATGCATACGTAGAATCACGTATACATCAACCAAGATTTTATGGACAAGATTGTCAAGGATGACCGGAATTTGACGGAAAGTAGCATCATTGCCTGCCATCCAAACAAACCACCAAGTAGTAAGCAACCATGTCTTCCAGATCAGTCTCCACCGCTTGCAACGTCTAATTTCAATAGGGCCTAGGAGCAAATCAAACGCAAAAGACTCCTCTTTAACAATTACGTTCGGAGATCTCCACGTGCTATTAAATAGGGCCACGAAGATTTGGGCAGGACCAGAATAAATGAAAAATAATTTCTTCAGCAGCTTGACACAGCACACACCAACTTGGGAACTGAAAGGCCAACTTCTTTAAATAACCGTGAGTCTGAACCCTATCATGCAAAATTAACCAAGCCAAGACCTGAGATCTTGGGGTAGAGCCCTTACCCCATAACGCACACTCAGAGAACCAATCTGCCCCTGGGGGGAGCAACGATCTATACACTTTATGGGTGTGGAACGCACCATTTGGTGCAATAGCCCAATGCAACCACTGATCATAATTACCTGCATCCCCAATTTGATCTCTAAAGGACGATAAGGCTCTTAGCCACATGCTTCGCAAGTGCGAGATCGCCAGCCTCCGGGTTCCATGACGAAAGTTAGATAAATCAGGGGCACCATATTTAGCATGAAGCAAACGAGCACAAGGAGAACCTGGTTGATGGATCATCCAACATTGCTTGGCCACAAGAGCAATACTCCTGTGTCTTGGAGCAAAAACACCTAAGCCAGCCATACGCTTAGCTAACACCAACGTTCGCCAACCAACCAAATGGCGCTTACTCTTAAGCTGACACCCAGACCAAAGAAAATCCGTCATTAAACGACAAATCTGCTTCTCCACGCCCACAGGCATCATGAACATTGACATGAAGAATTCAGAGATAGAAGAAAGAACATGTCTGATTAAAGTCAGACGACCAACAATGGAGAGATAAGACGCCTGCCACGAAAAAAGCTTGTTTTTCACTTTTTGAATAGTTGGAGCCCAAGCAGCGAAAGAGAGGCGCTTCACTTGTAACGGCAGGCCCAAATACGTCATCGGCAACTCAGAGATTGCACAATTGAAAATCCGTTGACCCGCTGCAAGCATAGGATACTGAACATTAAACATAGTAATAGAGCATTTGCTATCATTTAAGGAAAGCCCAGAAAGAGAAAGAAAGAACTGGAGAATAAGCTTGAATCTAAGCATTTGTTGCACGTTTGCTCACCCAAAAATAATCATATCATCAGCATAAATAAGAATATGGTCCGAAAAATCCGGAAGATCTAGAGGATCTATCAGGCGCTTCTCCGCAGCACGCTTGAGCAACACCACGAGACCCTCAGCAATGACATTGAACAACAAAGGCGATAGAGGGCAGCCTTGTCTTAGTCCACGCCCCAATTTGATCTGACCACCTCTAGTGCCGTTAATCTTAATCATGGCATGAGCATTAGAGACCAATTCCCTCACCCACCCAGAAAAACGACGACCAATGCCAAAATTGGATAACATTTGAAATAAGAAGGGCCAATGCACAGAATCAAAGGCTTTATGAAAATCTAATTTAAGAGAAAAATAGGCCTGACCACTAAGATGTAAGGAGTAAATGACTTCAGAGGCCAAGATGAATGAATGTTGAATCCTCTTATTGTGGATAAAGGCGAACTGAGAGTTCGAAAAAATTTGGTGAGCCACGACCTTCAACCTATTAGCCAACACATTGGCAATCATCCGATAAAGGGCACTCATAACAGAAATCGGGCGAAACCTAGAGATATCAGTTGCAGCATAATCTTTCGGAATTAAAGAAATAATTGCCAAGTGGGTTTGAATAGGCAATCTGGAGTTGCGATAGAACTCATCAAACATGTTAATAACACCAGGCTTCACACAAGGCCAAAAAATTCTGAAGAAATCCATATGAAACCCATCATAACCTGGAGCTTTCCACCCTGACAAACTTTTGATTGCCCTAAAAATCTCATCTTCAGAAAACTTCATTTGCATAATTCTAGCTTGATCTTGCCAAATCGAACCAACAGAAACAGGACCAATGACACCATTTGCAGTAAGTGAAACAGAATATAAATCTTTGAAATACTGAGTGACAGTTGAAATAACGTGTTGATTAAGGAACGAAACATTCCCAATGGTGATTGATGGGATGACATTCCTCCTATGACGATGAGAAGCATATGAGTGAAAAAATTTAGTATTACCGTCTCCGGCCGCAAGCCATTTCACCCTTGCCCGTTGCTTCCATCTAATTTCCTCTTTGACCCTCCAGTTCTTCAAAAGCGTTGATAACTCAATAGATCTGGCCTGCAAACTTTGCAAGTGTGAATCAGATAGAGACTCCGGGGAAGACATAGTTTGATACAATGCTGAAATCTCTTGCTCCCAAGCAGTCATTTGTTGAAATTTAACCACGTCTCGATTATGGAGCCAAGCTTTGATTTCCTTAGCGAGACAAAACAGCTTCTCATGACACCGGATAGCTGCCCACTGCTCATTGGAGGGCTTGTTACAAGAGTCTGAAATAATAGTATGAAAATCTGGCTCCTGGAGCCACCACTGTTCAAACACAAAACTCCTGACGGAATTAAAACCACCCCCCCAAGTAGTGATTAACTGACCATGGTCCGAGATAGAAGGAGCCAACAAGACACATTTGACATCTGGAATGAGATCCAACAAATTTGGAGTGACAAAAACCCTGTCAAGAACTCTGCAGCATGGGTGAATTCGCCTATTCGACCAAGAGTAACGCTCCCCACTAAAAGGAATTGGGTAAAGGTGATGCCGATGAACAAAACCTTGAAAACCTCGCATAGATGGATTGGGAAGAACGGGGTTATTAGAATCATGAATAGACAAAAGGCAATTAAAGTCTCCCATAAGAAAATGGTACTCCCCGTTTGAGACGACGATCCTATTTAAGTCGTTTCAGAAAGCAGGCCTCATGACAGCGTGATTAGGGCCATATACAACAGTGACCACAACCCTCCTGCCACTGCCTTGCAAAGTGAAGGTAACTCCTCTAGATATGTTTTTCAACTTGTTTAGTTAAGTCATAGTGGGCCAACAACACCAATGAGTTGAACAATTCATAGCTTCCAATATGGACAGGTACTTTCTGCACATCTTGACCCTCTCCAAAGAATCACTTCATTTCAGAATGAATTTTCTTGATGCCTCTCTCTCTCTCTCTTGGATAAGTCTTTGTTAGGCAAGTTCATAGAGTATGAATGAGTCAAAACTCATAGGCGTGAGTTGTTTCTACTCAATCCGATATCGTAGGCTCTGTGCCAAATATCGTGAGATTTATGAAAATCTCGTGATTATATTGCGAGAAATTGCCTGAAAGTTTAAGACAAAGATTAGCAGCTATTTATCATGAAAAACTCTGAGTTTTTTTTATTTTTTAATGTGTTTTATTTATATTTAATTCTTATAAAAAATATTATTTTTTATTGCCAAGATTTTGCCAAAAAATGCGAAATTTATGAAAAATTTCAAAATCTCCAAAGTTTTTGACTGCCGATATTTTGTCTTTTTTTACTTTTGTCACTAAATATGATCGTAGATGTGATCTGCATGTTTTATTTAGTGAGGATTGGCCCTTGGATCACCAGATTCTGATGTATGAACATGTTTTCTAGCACATTTCCAGCACATAAAAAATTCAATGGCTGTAATTTTTTTAGCTTAATATATATATATATATGGACCCAAGGGGTCCATTCTCACTAAATAAAACAAGTAGATCACATTTATGATGTCTGATTGAGTTCATTAATATGCGTATTGAAGACTTATATATATATATATATATATATATATATATATATATATATATATATATAGTTTTAATCTTGTTCAAAACTGGTTCAAAAAAAGAGAGTAAAAGGTGAGTGATTAAAAAAAAAGTTTTCTTTTAATCTTGTTCAAAACTGGTTTCATTAATTTCTTGTGAAACATGGTTTTGATAAACTCATGAATCTTCAGAAAACAGACCCATGTCCAGTTGAGAAATATTTAAAGATTGCTTCCCCAAAATAAGGATACCACCGGCATGGTTGACCGCAGGCTTAAAAAAATAGTCAGCACCCCTCCATATACTAGAGGCAACAGAGCGAGAAACTTCATCCATCTTAGTTTCACAAATAGCAATCATGTCAGGCTTCTCTTGACTAACCCAATTCGCCAGAAACCTACGCTTAGCGGGGCAATTCAAGCCCCTGATATTCCAGCAAAGAGACTTCATGACACACAATCTGGAAAAATCCGGGGGGTGTGTGACCTCGCTGACCTTCGTGGAGACCTGCCATCGAAAGTCGTAACATTGAGTGGGTTTCTCCTCTTGCTTCTACTACCACTGCTAACTTGCCGGTGCCGAACAACCCCCATACGCTCAGTAGCCCTCGAAGGAACGGGAGAATCACCCCTTAGATCAGAGACAACATCAAGTGAAGGACCTAATGAGCCACCTAGGATAGTAGAGACTACCGAAATGGTAGATACCATATCGACAGTTATATGATGCAGCTGAGATGAGGAGAGAGAGATATCAAGCATCCGGGCTGCCTCTTCAACCTCAACACCCAAGGGCGACAGAGGGGGGGACTGTCGAGGAACAGGTGGAGAGGAAGGGAGAGCCACACTTGGGAGAGCCTCACACCTCCAAGAACTACACACAGAATCAGTGACAGTAGATGCAGTAATAGTGGCCTCAGTAACGACCGACGATAAAGGAAAAGGAACCGATAGACCAATAATCATGCATTTGTGAGCCTCAGTCGAACGAGCATTAAACGCCATAATGTGAACCACCATATAATCAAAGCGCCTCAATGGAAAAATAATGAAAGACGATGACAAAATTGACCTTTTTTCACCTTTAGCATGACTGTCTAACCGAGTTGTCAATCCACCTCGAGAAGGGGCGCTAGTCGTGTAAGGCACAAAGTCACTAACAGATAAACCATGATGGGCATGAGCATGTGGAATAATGAGACTTATCACCAGTAGGATAATATTCAGAACTAGTTGCGGCAGATATCTTAGGGCTCCCCAGCAGCATGTTCGACGGCCGTTGAAAGCGAGAAGTCGAGCAGACGTGCTGGGTTTGGCAACGAACGTTGAAGATGTAGATGATAAAGCCGGAACCATATTAGAACAAGATTTCCTGGTAAGCTGCCTTGGCAGAGCATGTGATAACTGTACCGGGACCCAGATAGTCCCAATCTTAATGGCATGAAAAGAAATCTTCGGCTCCTGAAGATCTCCAATCTGCACCCATGGCGAAAAAGAAGTACGTCGCGAAGGTCACTTAGAACTCTGACAGGCAAAGTGGGTCCCCAACACAGAAGGTTCGTTGGAGTCAAGAGACTTCTCGGTTGAATGTTGGTGAGGAGCATTTATTCGCTTTCGCTTCCAAAGAGGATGACGACGAGCAAGGAAAGATGAACCACACCTATGGCAGTCAAAGCGTTTCTGAAAATTCAAAGACAAACATGATGCGCACCACCAGTCTCCCGGTCTAGCGTGTCGCAACTGAGATCTTGTGCGAAGGGCACAAAAAGAGCGTTGCCATGAAGATTGAACCTGCTGCCAACCCCGATCAGCGACCCAATGCGGAAGCTCCCGAAAAAAGAAAGGCGGGTCAAGCAGCGCCATGACAGAACATGCTTCGAGAGGCTCTCTCCTAACGGCACGGATAAATTTTCTGACGTTCGAGATATGAAGAGAGCCCGCATCCAAGCATGAACCAAGGACATCCGAGAGATTGAAAAACAATTGATGCTTGAGTCTGAAAGGCAGGTCAACATCGAAACCCCACCGTCGAAGGGCGAATGCTGCACCCCAGTCATTAAAAGCATCCTGAATGAAATGGAGGGCCCTCCGATTTGCTCTCAAGGAGCGATCAGAAGCAAGACCCCAAAAAACACGCGGCAAGCGACTCATGAGGAAGAAAGGAGAGAGAGCACCTGGCTGCCGGAGGGACGTTGGACAGTTGCAGAGGGGGGTCGAGGCGATTGCAGCTGGTTATGTCTCCTATGCGGTGAGGGAAGACGCTGCAGAGGTCCGACGATGGTGGTTCTGATGCAGTGAGGGAGGACGCTGCAAAGGTCCAGCGATGGTGACCCTAAGGTCGGGGCGTAGCTGTAGAGGAGGTCGAGCGATGGTGGCTCTGGCACAACAAGGGGCGTCGTGCAGGGGAGGTCTGCCGACGGTGGCTCCTGAGCGGCGATGAGCGCCGCTGCAGAGCCTGCACGGAGAAGGTCGTCACCACCCACGATCGTTCCTCCCTTTCCACTGTTTGGGCATCTCCCACACGCAGCAGCGAAGGGAGAAGAGGGGCGGCTGTCCACTACGGCGGCAATATGAGGAGGAGAGGAGGGCAGCACTAGAGGGGGAAGTGCACGCCGGTGATGGTGGCTCCGATGCAGAGAGAGAAGACGTTGCAGAGGTTCGGCGATGGTGGCTCCGAAGCAGTAAGGGACGCTGCTGCAGAGGGTGACCCTAAGGTCGGGCGATGGCGGGGCGTAGCTGTAGAGGAGGTCGAGGGATGGAGGCTCTGCTTTGGCGAGGGGATGAGGGAGACGATGATCGGGTGAGCTGGCGAGGTTTAGGGAAAGAGTCAGGGAGAGAGAAACGGGGCATCAGGGGGTTCGAAGGGAAACAGAGAGGTAAGACTCGTCAGGGGAAAGCTAGGAGGTAAGGGGGCTCCGGCGT
The DNA here is from genome assembly GCF_984573655.1 of Nuphar pumila. Taxonomy (NCBI): domain Eukaryota; kingdom Viridiplantae; phylum Streptophyta; class Magnoliopsida; order Nymphaeales; family Nymphaeaceae; genus Nuphar; species Nuphar pumila. The sequence goes on along the minus strand of NC_143258.1, from coordinate 2,875,837 downwards.
GCCTCGGCGAGGGAGGGTCGGGGCTCAGGTGAGCGTGCCGGGCCGGTGTGTTTCAGGGAGACACGGGGGCTCAGGGTCGGGGTCATCCTAACAGAGAGAGAGAGAGAGAGAGAGAGAGAGAGAGAGAGAGAGAGAGAGAGAGCAGAGCAAGGTAAGGGGGCTCCAGCGTGCCTCAGGCGAGGGAGGGTCGGGGCTCAGGTGAGCGTGTCGGGGCCGGTGAGGTTCAGGGAGACACGGGGGCTCAGGGTCGGGGTCATCCTAGCAGAGCAAGGTAAGGGGGCTCCGGCGCGCCTCAGGCGAGGGAGGGTCGGGGCTCAGGTGAGCGTGCCGAGGCCCTACCCCGGGGCCGGTGAGGTTCACGGGGGCTCAGGTGAGAGAGAGAGAGAGAGAGAGAGAGAGAGAAGGTGAACACGTCAACCCTGTGAGGAGTCCAGCAGGTGTTCATGTCAATTCTATAGGGAGTCCTCCTGGGTTTGCTCTTCAGGATAAGGTTGTTGAAAGTTTTCAAGAATTAAGAATTGTAGAAGGACCAAAAAATTTGTAAACGTGGGAAGAACAACGACTCTCCAAAAAAACATGTCGCCTATACATCTATAAATTGTCAATGAAACCTCTCATCTCTAGTGCGTGAAAGAGAGAGAGAGAGAGAGAGATCCATTCATCATAAATGTAGATCCTCCTTGAATCGAACCTTGTTAAATCCTGTGCAATCCTAAGTGTTTGTGTGGGTTGAGCTTTCTTTAACATGATATCAGAGCTGCATTGATCCTACACATGGCCTCTAAGGATTTGCCTTCTCAAACATTTCCTTCTGCAAGTATGCCATTACCTGTGTTTTGGTATTCAGAAGGGTTGAAAACAATAGCTCTGCAATTACAATATTTTTTGTCTGTAAAATTGTTTACAAATAATTTTTTATTGTGAGAGTCAATTTATCCCATTATTGAAAAACTACAATTTAATAGGATTTGTGAATGGGTCAAAACACATCAGAATATGTTTATTATGTAGCCCAACAAAAAGACTAGGAAAAACCCTGAATTTGAGGAGCAAGAAAGGATGGATCAACTCTTATCAAGCTGAATATTGTCTTCCATGACTGACACTACACATTGTCATGGGCTTGACTACATCCTATAGTGTGAAACATACTGAGGAAAACATATGCTGCTCACTCCAAAGCTAGAGTACAACTTAAATCCCAACTAAAGAATTTGAAAAGGAAGAATGGCAACATTACTATTTATTTTCATAAGGCCAATAATATAATCCATCATTTGGCTATTATAGGAAAAACCAAATTCAAATAAGGATATTACTATGCATATTTTAGTCGGTCTACCCAAGAGTGAATATGACTCCCTAAAAACTGTGCTAAACACTTGTGACCATCTTGTGTCACATGATGATTTATTGGAGATACTGTTAGTACATGAAGCTCAATTAAATGAGCTTAAAAAGCCATAACCTCCAATGACCATTCTGGTTTTTTTGTCAAATAATTCAGCTTAATTGCAAGGAACTCTTAGGAACAAAAATCGGTTCAACTCTTCTAGGGGAAGAGGAGGACGACGACAGTCTAATAGGTCTAATCAGACCGGGGGAAACTCTAATAACCAGTCAAATCCAATAATTTGTCATGCTTATGGCAATCAAGGTTATATTGCTTCTCAATGTTGTACTACATGTCAAGCTTGCATAAAGCAGGGCCATGGTGCTCTGCAATGCAAAGTTTTATACAATACTCCAATGGCCGATAATGCAACAATTAAGAAACACTTTGATGATAGAGCATGGTTTCTGGACTCTAGAGCTACAAATCACATTACAGCAGATCTGAACTATCTCTAACTACAATCAACATATCAAGGACATGATAATATTAAAATTATTAATGGCTCTAACTTGAAGATTCAACATGTTAGTAATTCAATATTTGGTTCCTCTAATTCTAAACGATATTCTTTACGTGCTTGAGATCACTCATAATTTATTATCTGTTCAAAAACTTACTAAAGACAATGACATGTTTCTTGAATTTCATCATGACTGATGTTATGCAAATAATCACAAAACCGAGAAAGCAATTCTGTAGGGAACTAATGATCAAGGACTCTAAAAATTGGATATCTTCAAAATCGACCAGTCACGGCAGAATCCTCTTGCATTAACTCTTGTTAGAGAATGTGCCTTTGTGGAACAATGGCACAAAAGATTGAGACACCCTTCTCTTTGTATTGTTAATCAAATTTTATATAAAAATAGTTTACCTTATTTGAATAGTAATTCAAGTTCTGTTTGTGAAGCATGTCAAATAGGCAAAAGCCACACTTTACTGTTTGACTCTTTTATTTATAAGGCTAAAATACCTCTTAATTTAATTTATTCTTATGTTTGAGAACCTGCTTTAGCAGTAGAGGACATTTATATTATGTGAGCTTTGTTGATGTTTTTTTTAGATTTACTTGGTTATTTCTTATTCAGAAAGTTACAAAACTTTTCCTGTGTTTCAAAGTTTTCAAAAATTGATTAAAATAAGTTGGGATGTCAAATTAAAGCCCTGCAAACTAATTGAGGAAGAGAATAAACACCTATTTATGCTTATTTACAATCGTGTGAGATTGAGCAACCTGTTACCTATCCACACGCACATGAACAAAATGGTTGTGTGGAGAGGAAACACAGACATATAGTTGAAACTGCTCTCTCTTCTAGCTTAAGCTAAAATACAATAAAGATATTGTGACTATGTTTTTCTTACTGTTGTATACCTTATTTACAGACTTTCATCACCTGTTACTCATAATAAGTTCATGTTATAAAGTTCATCTTGGTGTTAAGCCACCAACAGTTAGGTTTGTGCTTAGTATAGCCCACTCTCTTAGGTGGTCATCTGACATCTTGATGTTCATATTATTTTTTTTTGTATGGGGCTTTAATTGAGGAAGTTTATAACTCAAACACGGGGGTTTGGGGATCCACAATATCCACATCAGTTGTGTAAACTGCAGAAGAATCTTTAGCGTGTCAAGTAGGCACCAAAGCTTGGTACCAATGACTGAACTTGCTTCTTATTAGTATTGGTTTTGTCAATTCCAAGGTCAATACGTCATTATTTATGCTTCACAGTGCAAATCTGTGAGTTTTTATTCTTATTTATGTTGGTATATTATTATCACTGGGAGCTCTACTAGTTATTTAGAACAAATTATTGTCAAGCTCGATATTGAATTTGCTCTTAAAGACCTGTGTTATTTACATTATTTCTTGAAAATTGAATAAACAATCACTAATCTATATCTATCTCAACGAAAATACATGTTGGACTTACTGGAACATACGCAGATGACTGATGTTGAACCGAGATCTCCACGACTATGGCATCCTCTGAAGGGAATAAAATAGAGAATGGAGAGAAAAGTTGAGAACAATTATGGAGAATGACTTCTAATACTTCTTACTCAAAAAAGGCTCTTCACACTTTGATACCTACAATGACCCTTAGACTAGGCTTTTATAGCACTAGTAAGACCTTTCTAGATGTATTGAGACTCCAAAAGACTCTTAGAAACTTGTACCTATTTAATAACTCTAGAAGACTCTTAGAAACTTGTAAATACACAATAATTCTAGAAGACACTTAGAAACTTGTACATACTCAATAATTCTAGAAGACTCTTAGAAGCTTGTACATACTCAATAATTCTAGAAGACTCTTAGAAGTTTGTACATACTCAATAATTCTAGAAGACTCTTGTTCAAGTTTAATTTATTCTCAACAATGCCTCTTCTAAATTAAACTTGCTCCTTACGCCCAATCTTTCTACATTTCTCTTGAAGACTTGTCCACTAAGTGGCTTTGTGAAAATATCTGTCATCTGATCTTCCGTTCTGCAGTACTCTACATGAACATCACCTTCATTCACAAGTTCCCTCAGAAAATGATACCGAATCCGAATGTGTTTGGTCCTTCCATGAAGAAATGGATCTTTCGCAACTGAGATAGTTGAGTTGTTGTCACAGAAAAGAGTTGTTGGCTTATTTTGCTTCTGCTTCAAACTCTCCAAAATTCCACGCAACCAGATTAACTGACAACCTGCAAAAGATGCAGCAATATATTCTGCTTCCGTAGTAGAAAGCGCAACAATTTGTTGTTTCTTTGAGCTCCACGAAATTGCTCCACTTCCAAGATTAAATACATAACCTGAAGTACTTCTGTTATCATCAACACTCCCTGCTAAGTCACTATCAGTATAACCAATAAGGTTGACTGCAACATTAGTTTCATAAAAAATTCCATAATCGATAGTTTCTTTCACATATCTTAGAATTCTTTTTGCAACTTCCTAATGATTTGAATATGGCTTTTCCATGAATCTACTCACCAAACTGACAACATACATAATGTCAGACCTTGTGGATGTGAGATACATTAGATTTCCAACCAAACTTCTGAACATAGTGGAATTGACAAGTTTTCCTTCACCTTCTTTAGATAGCTTCAAACCTGAAATGCATGGAGTCGAAACTGGATTAGCATTCTTCATCTTGAACTTCTTTAAGATCTCTTTTGCATAGCTCTCCTGTGAAATAAAAATTTCTTTCTTGGTTTGATAAACTTCAATACCAAGAAAATGATGCAATTCACCCAAATCTGTCATCTCAAACTCTGCCATCATTGAGTTCTTAAACTCATTCAACATCTGCATATCATTCCCTATGAAAATTAGATCATCAACATAAAGACTTACAACAATGAATCTTCCTTCTGAATTGGCTTTGATGTAGAGAGTATGCTCATATGGACATTTCTGAAATCCACACTTTTCAAAATATGAATTGATGCGGTTGTACCATGCTCTGGGTGATTGCTTCAACCCGTACAAAGCTTTCTTCAACTTGTACACTTTATTCTCTTCTCCTTCCTTAACAAACCTAGGTGGTTGGTCAATATAGACTTCTTCATTAAGAACCCCATTCAAGAACGCAGATTTCACGTCCATTTGAAAAAGCTTCCAATTATTCTGAGCAACAAGAGAAATAATTAAACGAACAGTCTCAAGTCTTGAAACATGAGCAAATACCTCTGTAAAATCTTCTCCTTCTTTTTGCTTGTACGCTTTTGCTACCAGCCTTGCCTTGTGTTTGTTGATAGAGCCATCTGGATTCGTTTTTGTCTTGTACACCCACTTTACTCCAATAGAACTTTTGTGTGGTGGTAAATCTGTAAGCTCCCATGTATCATTGTTTTCAATTGAAACAATTTCTTCTTTCATGGCTCTCCTCCATTTTTCTTCTTGACATGCATCATCAAAAGAAATTGGATCTTCACCTGCAAAGAAGACAAAAAATATGCCATCATTCTAACTAATTTCTTCTGTGACGTCATATAATTCTTGAACGCTTCTCATTTTTTTTATAGGGCTGCTTGATGAAGTACATGGGGAAGCAGAAGAATTTCCTGCTTGGGCACCATTTTCATTATTTTCAAATGCTAGACCATTCTCTTCTTCTTCAATCTCAAAAGGAAAGATAGGCAAATTTTTCTTTTCTGCCTCCAAGTCTTCAAATATGGAATTTTCATCAAATCGAACATCTCGACTGATCACAATCTTCTTTGTCACCGAGTTGTACAACTTGTAAGCCTTGCTTCTTTCGTTGTAGCCTATGAAAATACACTTCTCTGATTTATCATCCAACTTGTTTCTCATAGCATCTGGAACATGAGCATAAGCCACACTCTCGAATACCTTAAGATGGTGAACACTAGGCTTTGAACCATACCATGCTTCATGTGGTGTGCAATTTTTCAAGCTTCTTGTTGGTGATCTGTTAATAAGATAAACTGCACAAGAAACAACTTCTGCCCAAAATCTTCTTGACAACTTCTTCTTCTTAAGAATGCATCACGCCATCTTCATAATTGTCTGATTCTTTCTTTCACATACACCATTTTGCTATGGTGTATGTCGGATTGTCATTTCATGTCGAATACCATTGTCCTTGCAATATTTTTCAAACTCATTTGAAAAATATTCACCTCCGCGGTCAGTCCGCAAAGTATTGATTTTCAGCCTAGTAAATGTTTCAACTTCCGCCTTGAAGTCTTTGAATTTCTGAAAAGCTTTAGATTTTTCTTTGACACAATACACCCAAACTTTTCGTGAGTAATCATCAATAAAAGAGATAAAATAACAATTACCTCCCAAAGATGTCACCATCATCGGACCACAAAGATCTGAATGAATAAGCTCCAAAGGTCTTGTTGCACGCCATGATGATTGAGGAGGAAATGGATTTCTGTGTTGCTTTCCGAGTTGGCATGCTTCACAAACTTCATCAAGATGATCAATTTGAGGCAAGCCTTTGACCATTATCTTCTTTGAGAGAAGCTTTAAATTTCCATAATTCAAGTGTCCATATCTATCATGCCATAGCTTAGAAACTCTATTATCAATACTTGTAAAACAAGACAAATTTTTATTTTGAAGAGTGAGTGAAAAAAGATTATTTGAAGCAACTCCAACTCTTGCAATAATTTGCTTTTTCCTTGACAAGTAGCAAGCCATGTCATGAAAATGAATGTCATATCCATTCTTCAAAAGATGCCCCACACTAAGCAAATTATTTTTTAAACCAGGAACGAAATAAATTTTAAACATTTTCTCCATTTTTCCTGATTTTGTTTTGAACTCCATTTCACCAACACCACTAATTTTGTAAGTCTTTTCATCTCCTACTTTAACTTCACCATAATTAGATTCAAACAACTTAGAAAATAAATTTTTGTTACCTGTCATATGTTTGCTAGCACCACTGTCTATGTACCAGACATCATCAAGACCTCCACCATGAGACACAAGCAACAAAGTGTCATGATTTTGCTCTTGGTTTTTGTTTTCATACACCAAACGAGCATCATGCCTTTCTTCTTCCTTGTACCAGCATTCACTTTCCATATGACCAGGTTTGTGGCAATTATAGCATTCAAAATAGCTATGGCCTCTCCCTCTTTGATTTCCACGACCTCTTCCTCTTTGCGAGCTTTTGAAATTTTGATTTTGATTCAAGTCATTCTCCTTGCTTGAATAATCGCCTCTTCCACGAGCATATGAGGCTCTTCCTCTAAAGCTTTCACTTCTTCCACGACCACGTCCTCGACCTCTTTGATTTTTGAAATTCTCCTTCTCATTTAGAGACAATTTCGACTGGAGTGCTTGATCCAAAACTACTTCTTTCTTCTTTTTTATTAGCCTTTCTTCATGAGCTTGCAACGAGCCCGTAAGTTCATCAATGGTCATGGAATTCAAGTCCTTTGATTCTTCAATGGCTACCACAATGTAGTCAAATTTTGAATCCAAAGAACGAAGAATTTTCTCAATAACACGAACATCATCCATAGTTTCACCATTTCTTTTTAATTGGTTAACTATAGATAATACTCGTGAACAATAATCAGAAACCGATTCTGACTCCGTTTTGTGCAAACATTCAAACTCACCTCGAAGAGTTTGCAAACAGACCCTTTTTACCTTTTCACCTCCTTTAAATGAACTTTCCAAAATCTCCCATGCTTGCTTTGAGGAAGTAGCACACGCAATCTTCTCAAAAGCGACTTCATTTGAGGTTACTCCTTGATAGATTACCACAAGAGCTCTCTTATCTTTCTTTCTCGATGCTTTTAGACTCTCTCTTTGAGCCTGTGACATTTATTCTTCATTTTCAACTTCAACATAGCCTTTTTCGACTATCTCCCACAATTCTTGAGATCCAAGAATAGCTTTCATTTGGATACTCTAATTGCCATAATTTTCTTTGGCTAATTGAGGGACGAAAGGAAGAGGAATAGAGTTGTTCATTTTAATCGAACAAAGCTCTGATACCAATTTGAAGGGAATAAAATAGAGAATGGAGAGAAAAATTAAGAACAATTATAGAGAATGACTTCTAATACTTCTAAAGGCTCTTCACACTTTGATACCTATAATGACTCTTAGACTAGGCTTTTATAGCACTAGTAAGACCTTTCTAAATGTATTGAGACTCCAAAAGACTCTTAGAAACTTGTACCTATTTAATAACTCTAGAAGACTCTTAGAAACTTGTAAATACACAAAAATTCTAGAAGACTCTTAGAAACTTGTACATACTCAATAATTCTAGAAGACTCTTAGAAGCTTGTACATACTCAATAATTCTAGAAGACTCTTAGAAGTTTGTACATACTCAATAATTCTAGAAGACTCTTGTTCAAGTTTAATTTATTCTCAACATCCTCTACGGAACTTTCTGTGAGTGATGGTGATCCTTTAACTGATATGACACAATACAACCAAGTGGTCAGTGCTCTACAATATTTCACATTGACCAGACCTGATCTGTTTTTTGTGGTTAACAAAGTTTGTCAGTTTATGCATCAACCAACTGTAATTCGCTAGACTGCTATCAAAAGGATTATTTGGTATATTAAGTACACATTACATTTTGGACTCCTTCTGCCCCGGTGCTCCTCGTTACATGTCTCTGCCTTCTTGGCTGTCAGTGAGTTTTCTCTAAGATTCTCCTTCTTGGGAAAGAGAAAGAATGACACTTTTTTATTCAAAAGTATGCTTCCACCCTAAGGGAATGTTTCCCATAATTATAGGGGTAGGGCCACGTTAAGAAGAGGGTGGGCATGTGCCCACCCTGACTCACAGAAACCCCCAAAGGGAGTATGTCCACCCTAACCTGCAGAATACATGGGAAGTGCCCACCCTGACCCAATCATGATGGACGTTGGTGCCCATTCTCGACCCAAAGGTCGCCCAACGATAACCTTTCTCCCTTCTCCAAATCCCACCCCCATTCCCTCTCTCTCTACTAAATCTTTCTCTCTCACACACACACATTTATGCAGCTCCACCATCCCCACGATTATGGCCCCTTTTTCATGATCGTGCCCCTCCCTATAACCCCACTGTTGACTACCCGCTCTCCATCTCTTTCTCTCTCAATTTTCTCCCTCCACTGTCAACCCTGGGGGTTTTGTTTTAATTAGTTTATGTATGAAAACTATGGTTGATGTTTGCTAAGGTTGAGTTTTTCATTTTTAGTTTTTTTAATAACATGAATATTTAATTAGGTTTTAGAGTTTTTGTGTTTTTGAATAACATTTTGTTTTTTATTTTACTTTTAAATAAGTTAAATATTTAATTTAGGTATTTTTGTATTTTTTAATTAATATTAAACATGATTTTACATTCTTGAATAGCATAAGTACATTATTGATTATAAAAGAATTAGAGTTTCAATTAACATTTAAGTTTATTTTTTTTTTCCTAATTAACATTAAGGGTTTTAAGGAGATGGATATTAATTAGTTATTTTTGTATTTTTTAATCAATATTATACACTTGATTTTAGATAAAAATTTAGGTTTAAAAAAAAAAATTAATTAGTTTATGTATGTGAATGATGTTTGTTAGGATTAAGGTTTTTATTTAGTTTTTATTAGGTAACATGAGTATTTACTTAGTTTTTTATTTTTTATGTGTTTTAATATAATTTAGATGTTTATTTTATTTTTAAATATGATAACTATTTAATTTATATACTTTTTGTATTTTTTAATTAACATTAAATATGATTCTACATGTTTGAATAACATAAATGCATAATTGATGAAGTAAGAGTTAGGGTTTTAGTTTTTGTATTTTTTAAATAAAATAAATTTTTTATTATTCTTTTAGGTTATTATGTATTTTTCTTTTCTAATACTTGACTTTTGTTAAAATTTAGAATTTTAGTTTTTTTTTCAATTAGTATAGATGAGAATTTCAGGTTTTTTTTTTCAATTAGCATGTATTTATTTTTTTGTTTCAATTAGCATATATTTGATCCAATTAATTCAATTCTTATTCACTTATTAAATACTTGTTACTTGTTAGTAATCATTAGTTACATTTTTTGATGTTAAATATGTTAATAAGTATTTGATGTTAAATACGTTTGATGTTTCTCTTTGTTTTGAGTGGCTTGTACTTTTCTAATTTGTTATAAAACACTTATGATGTTCTTTATAATTTTTTTTGAAATATTAACTAATTAATTAACTATTTATTTGTAGGATGCATGTATTTCTTTTGTCACATCTTGTTGAATGCATTTCAAGATCGAGACTTGAGTATTGTTCATGGAAGGTATTTTTTTTTGTTTTTATATCAAACAAGGCTAAATTTTGAAGAAAATAAAATTTTTTATTACCAAAAACATGTTTAGTTTCAAGCAAGGTTCCTAATTATGAATATGACACTCTGTACTTCCTTAATTTTTTTTTTATAGTTGCTAGTAAAGTTTATTGTCATCGAAATTAAATTTTTTACTGTGTTGTGCCCACCTTAGCTTAAATTAATGGCTCTGCCCGGGCATAATTAAGAATCTAACCATTTAGATACATTTGACATTGTTTATTTACTAGCTTAAATTAATGGCTCTGCCCGGGCATAATTAAGAATCTAACCATTTAGATACATTTGACATTGTTTATTTACTATGTTAGAAGATTTTATGGTGTCTAATACTCCACAAAATTCTATTTTTGAGATGGTGAAAAAATCGATGACTCACAATTTATGAAGATAATGGTTTTTAAAAATAGTAAAAAAATATCATGTTTGAGTCAACTTTAATACATGAAAATAGTAAAAAAAAATGTTAAATATAATCCAATGACTACATTTTTGCTTTTAGAGCTTAGATCCACCACCATAAGTTATGGTGGCACAGTACCACAATACAAGCACTTATATTTGTTCTTTTGATCTCGAATTATAAAATCAAAACTGAATTAAAATCATATATACAATTGGCTATTTTTTTTCTGTAACTTCTCTTCTTATACGATTTTTTTCATCTGTTTTTACCTTTTTTTTAATGCAAAACCTTTTATTTATGTATTCATTATTTAGCGCTTCTTTGGTCATTTCAAACCTGAGGTCAAATGAGATAGCTGGATGGTTAAGGTTGCACTATCATAACCAAGGGATCTCAGGTTTGAATCCATAAAGAAAGGAAAAAAAGAACTATGAGAGACTTGATGGATCTGATGCATTAGCGCTGGTATCATCACACCCCTTGCTTAAAGATAGTTCTCCAGTTCAGTCATAATGATAATAACAAATATAAACTAAATATAAAACCACACCAATATTATCAAAATCCAATTGAATCAGTAGGATGCCAAATTGAGGCACTTAAGGGCAGAAAGAGGCCCTATTAAAAAATCGGCCAATTCAACCTGGAATCGGCCACCTTTTTGTATTTTTTTTGCATTATCTGATTTTAATTTTTATTTATTTAAAGAACTTTAAAATGACCGATTCATCCTGATTCAATTCAAGCCCGGATTGGCTAATTTACTGAATCTTTTCGAAATCAATTTGGTTCAGAAATCGACTCAGACAACAGGGTGTCAATGGGTCGGGTTTGACCTGGACCGACCCGTACCACCAAACCCTATAGGGTCAGGGTTTGGTAATAACTAAGAAGGTCCAATTAGTATATGGAGCTGGGTATGGTTTGTGAAATTTCATACCAGACCTGGTCCAACATGAGTTGTGATTTTTCAATGTAAAAGAGAAACAAAAAAAACATTATTTTATAGGGTATGGACCAGGTCTGGTTCATGTAAACCTTGTAGGACCCAGGTATGGTTTTTCTTATGGTGGACCAAATCAGACCCGGGTCTGGACCTGGTACCCGCATCTGAAAGTCAAATTCGGGTTCAGACCCACTGGGTCCGAACCAGATCCCACACCTTGACAACCCTAGTCACAAACGTTAGCTAGTTGCAACATGAGGTTGGATCTCACTTTGCAGCTTTACCCATATCATGAAAAAAGAAAGGAATGAGAGTGGCATTGCGTTTCATGCTGAAGGTAACACAAACAACGTGCAATCTTTTCTTTTTAAATTTTTTCTGCCTTTAGAAACGTGCTGTTCTTTTAGTTTTTTCTGCCTCAGTAAATTTAAGCATCAAGCCTAAACATTAACATGTTTCATTCAGAAAAAGGAACACTTTCACATGAAACAGCAACTATGCTTTATATATATATATATATATATATATATATATATATATATATATATATATATATATATATATATATATATATATATAGTCATACTCTTCTACATCTTTCTGCAAGGTTAATCCCTCAATTTTCTCAAGTTATTGCACACCCAGATGGCAAACTGTGCTATACAAGCCAAATTTATTGCCATCAGGCAAAAGCTTGACTGTTTGTTTGATAAATATGGAGATCTTATATGCAAAACATTGGTAGTTTCAGGATTTGTGCTTTACATACTGAGTGTTCTCTCAACCAAGTCACAGTGGCATTCTTCAGAATGCACTGCATCCTCTGCTACAAGCAGTGGGGGTAACAACTCCACAAAGACAGCCAACACACCTTCTTCCACTGGTATCAGCCACATCGTGTTCGGCATCGCAGGTACCGCTAAAACGTGGAGAGACCGAGGTCCTTACGCCGATTTATGGTGGAAACCGAACGTAACCAGAGGATTCTTGTGGTTAGATCGAGCTCCAACAGAGTATTCATGGCCTTGCTCTTCGCCACCTTTTCGGGTATCCGAAGATGCATTTAGATTCAAAGATCATGACAAGCACAGATTGCCATCTGCAGTCAGAATGGCAAGAATTGTCCTAGAGAGTTTCAGGCTTGGCCTAAAAGATGTCAGATGGTTTGTCCTAGGAGATGATGACACTCTGTTTTTTGTTGAAAATATAGTGGAAGTCTTGAGGCAGTATGACTACAACCAACCATACTACATTGGTGGGAACTCAGAGTGTGCAACACAAAATATTGATCACTCATATGCAATGGCTTTTGGGGGAGGAGGAATAGAACTGAGCTATCCACTTGCAAAAGCATTGGCAAAGATTCTTGATGACTGCATCAGTAGGTACCAGACATTGTATGGAAGTGATCACATGATACAATCTTGTGTAGCTGAGGTTGGGGTTCCCCTCACCAGAGAGCCAGGATTTCATCAGGTAGTTTTCAATGCAAATTCTAGTCTTAGAAAGAAAACAAATCTGTTCCACTCATCCCCTATGTCATCCCTATCTTCATACCCCTCGGGATTTCATTGATGCAAGTTGTTTTGATCAAATCGGACCGCAACCCATAGATGTGATCTACGTCCTTCATTTAACGAAGATCAATATTTAAATCGCCAAAATCCAACATCTGTTCAGGTTTTTTTTTTGACAATTCAAAAAATCAATGGAAACATAAAATTTTGTGATTTGAAAAATCATATTTTTTTGGTCAAAAAATATGATCAGTCAGATCTTATTAAATCGACCAGGATGAATCCATCTATAAGGTCAGATTTGATCAAAACAACTTGCATCATAAGATTTAAGAGTGAAGATGGGGGATGAGTGAAACTGGACTCCCAATAAATCTTGTTCACAAAGACTATATATATGGGGAATAAGGTTGATAAATGAGCTGAACGAACTGAACATGAGGTGTTCAAACTAAGCTTGTTTTTGTCACGCGTCAAGCTGAGCTCTAGGTTGTGATGAGCTCGAGTTAAAAGAGTGGAGTTCTAGTGGCCTAGTTTACAGAAAAAATGCATTGTTTTAAAGCTGGAAGTAAAAGGATTTGAACTCTACACGTATTGAACCAAGCTCTAGCTGCTTTGTTTATATAAAGAACACCCTTTTTTTAAAGCTGGAAGTTGTAGGCTTTAAACTCTAAACTTATTGTTCGAAAGCCAAACACTTTGACTATTTATTTTACACTATATTATGTGATATATGTAGAAGAAGAACCGAGTCCTAGAGAGAGAGGAGAGAGAGAGAGAGAGAGAGAAACGGCTGCACAGAAAACCTCAGGACATGATTTCAATATTAGGGCCTCTCTCTATGTTAAATAAAGAGAGGCGTAAAAGCCTAATTACAATAAAGCCCCATTATAAAAACCAAAAATACAAATAGCATCTTAATGTAAAATAACTTTACTTAAAACCACCTATTCTCAACACTTCTTCTCAAGCTGGAGCATAGATATCAATCATGCTCAGCTTGTCACAACATTTTGAGAAATTTGGTCTGGCAAGAGGTTTTGTGAACATATCTGCAACTTGGTCTTCCGACTTTAGATATTGGGTAGTAATATGACCCGCTTGAACCATATCCCTTACATAGTGGCAATCAACCTCAATGTGCTTTGTTCTCTCATGAAATACAGGATTGTTCGCTATATATGTTGCAGCTTTGTTATCGCACATCATGGTCATGGGAGAGAAAACCTTCACCTGAAGATCAAGAAGAACAGTACGAACCCACATCAATTCAGCAGTTGTTTGGGCCATAGCCCGATATTCTGATTCTGCACTCGACCTAGAAACCACATTTTGCTTCTTACTTCTCGAAGAGATCAAGTTGTCTCCCAGGAACACACAAAATCCTGTGGTAGATTTTCTATCTACTACAGATCCTGCATAGTCAGCATCAGAATAGGCCACTATATCTAGAGTTCCACCTTTCTTGAACCATAACCCCTTTCCAGGAGAAGATTTTAGATATCTGAGAATCATAATAGCTGCATTCCAGTGTATCTCAGTTGGTTTGTCCATAAACTAACTGACTTTACTTACTGCTAAAGCAATATCCGGCCTGGTCACAGTTACATACAGTAGTTTCCCAACTAGGGAGTGATAACTTTTGCTATCAACCAGTTTTGACCATTCTTCAAACAACTGAACTTTATGGTCCATGGGAATATTTCCTGGTTTAGCTCCCAACATTCATGTTTCCTTTAATAAGTCAAGAACATACTTCCGTTGAGACAAAACCATCCCTTCACGGCTCCTAGCAACTTCTATACCCAGAAAATACCTGAGTGAACCAAGGTCTTTTGTAACAAAGTGTTTTTGAAGATGAGCCTTTGTGGCTTCAATAGCTTTCACATCATCACCTGTAAGAATGATGTCATCCACATATACCACCATAACAACTATGCCAGAGCTAGTTTTTTTTATGAATAATGTATGATCTGTTGCTGACCTATTAAAGCCAAAACATGACATCACTTCAAACAACTTCTGAAACCATGCACGAGGACTTTGTTTCAAGCCATAAATTGCCTTTTTCAATCTACACACCTTGTGACACTCCCCCTCAACCTCGAATCCTGGAGGTTGTTGCATGTAAACGGTCTCAGATAAGTCCCCATATAGAAATGCATTTTTCACATCTAATTGGTACAGGCTCCAACCATGCTGAACAATTACTGAGAGAACAAGACGAATGGTACCCATCCGTGCAACAGGAGAAAAAGTTTCAAAGAAATCAATACCATATGTCTGAGTATACCCTTTGGCTACTAATCTGGCCTTGTACCGTTCAATTGAACCATCAGATTTGTACTTTATCGTATATACCCATTTACATCCAACAATGTCAGCATCTGCTGGAGAATCAACTAGATCCCAAGTATGCTGAGATATTAAGGCATCCATTTCTTCTTGCATAGCCATCTTCCAGCGATTATCAAGCTCTGTCTGCTGATAGTTCAGAGGAATAACTTCAGCAGATAAAGCTGAAATAAAAGATTTCATCTGATTTCCAATTCTGGCTTCGGAGACAAAATGAGATATGGGATATAAGGTACATTGTCGTGTCCCCTTTCGTAGAGCAATCGGCCTATTATCATCATCATGAAGATCATTATTGTGAGTAGAACTTACCTCAGGGGAATAAGAAGATGGAGGCACTTGCGGAGGTGGATCTCTACGCACATATACCAATGGAGGATTATGAAATCTGGAAGAGGATGAAGTGTGGTTCGGGAATGAGGGCACAGATTCCAAGGGAAAAGGAGGTATAGGTAATGGACAAGACTCAGCTGGATCAACCTGCAGCGGGGAACAGGTATTAGAGTAATATGGAGTGGATTCCAAGAAAGATACATCCGCACTGACATAATCTCGGCGAGAAGTAGGATCATAGCATCGATATCCCTTTTGATTTTTGGGATAACCTATAAATATGCATTTTGTAGCTTGAGCAGCTAATTTATCTCGGTCAGGGCCAAGTTTGTGTACAAAACAAACACATCCAAACACTTTGGGCGAGAGGGAGAAGAGAGGGGTATTGGGTTTTAGGATATGAATTGGAATTTGATCACCCACAGAAGAGGAAGGCATGCGGTTGATCAGATAGCAAGCAGTTGTAATTGCATCTCCCCAGTATAACGCATGAACATTTGATTGAATCATAATAGTCCTGGCAACATCAAGTAGGTGACAATGTTTTCGCTCAGCCACCCCATTTTGTTGAGATGAATAGGCACAGGAAGTTTGGGGTTGGATGCCATTATCTTGGTAAAATTGTAACAGACTTTTTGATTTAAACTCGAGAGCATTATCAGTGCGAACAATCTTGACACTAGATTCAAACTGAGTTTTTATTTCAAGAATTAAAGATTTGATAATATTTGGAACATCAGATCGTTCCTTTATTAAAAACACCCATGATAACTTAGAGAAATCATCAACAATAACTAAATAGTATCGACACTGAGTCCTAGTAGGAATCTTACTAGGACCCCATACATCTGCATGAAGAAGTTCAAAGACTTTATTACTAGACTGACTCTGACTCGAAGGAAACGAACTTCGATGATGCTTGCCCAGCTGACATGCTTCACACTGAAATGATGTGGTGGAGGGAATCTGAGGAAAGATCGAACGAAGCTTTGACAATGAAGGATGACCAAGACGACGATGCCACTGAACAAGACTAAATGAATGTTCCACTGCAGCATGAACAGTACCCATTGAATGATGTAAGTAGTAGATTCCATTTTCTTCATAGCCTCCACCAATCTTCTTTCCCGTTAGCAAATCCTGAAAATGACAACCCATTGGATCAAATATTACTCTACAGTTTTGTTCTTTTACAAGGCAACTAACAGAAAGTAAACTTTGAGAAAATTTTGGAGCATGAAGAGCATTTTTCAACTGTAATGAGGAGGATATAGAAATATTTCCTTGACCAACAACCGGGGAGGTACTCCCATCGGCTAATGAGACTCCAAGCTGAGCCTTAATATTCTTTAGATCTGAAAAAACAAGTGAATTTCCACACAAATGTCTGGATGCACCAGAATCAATAATCCACTTACGGTCAGTCGGATGAAGAAGATTTCTGGTTGAATAGGCAACACCAGCAACAAGAGCGGTAGAACTCAAAGGACGAAGAGCTATCAGCTCATCATATTCAGCACGACTGAGGGTTATACTACTGTCACTTGCAGAGATATTTTCTTGTGCCTTTGTTGCCTCGAAAGTAGTGGTATTAGCTTTAGGAGCATATGACTTTGATGAAGAGGAGGTTGGTCGGCCATGCTTATCCCAGCAACGATCTTCTAAATGTCCAGATTTTCCACAAAATGTACATTGAAGCTTTCCTCTGCCTCCCACACCTCGTCTGCGACCTCGTCCTCTGATGTTCTGAAGATTTCCACGTCCATAACCAGATGAGACAACTAAGGCAGAAGACTGAGTCACAGGCTGAGAATGTGGAAGAGATATCGCAAGTCTGCTTAGACGGTTATATGCCTCAGCAAGAGTAGGTACATCCGAACCAGTCAACATTTGGACTTTTGCAACAAAAAATTCTGAAGATAAACCTGTAAGAAACCTAGCAACCATAGTTTGTTCTTGATGATCTTTTTGTTTCGAATAACAGAGAGGTCTATGAGCATTAAGTCTTTCAAACGCAGCTTTTACGGAGGCATAATACTGGGCCAAGGTTTGATCTCCCTGCTGTAAATTGTATATTTCCTGTTCGACTTGTAGGATACGACTCACATTAGTCTCTTGTGAGTATGTATCTCGAAGATTGTCCCACATCTGTTTGGCTGTATTATAATAAATTAAACCATCTGCAATATGGGGTTCGACACTATTCATAATCCATGACATAACTATGTCATTATCTTCATCCCAGGTAACATATCTTCCCACCTTTTCAGTGGGTTCATCTTCCAACAAGATATGTTTTCTACGATGTTCAGATACCGACATCATAAATGTTCTGGACCACCTGGCATAGTTAGTTTCATTTAACCTTACATACGAGCCGTACGAAAAGGGATTGGCAAATGCCTTATATTCTCCAATATGTTCCAATTTTGAATCACATTTCGAAGTTTCAGCCATACTTCTGGTTAAAAAAACTGGACAGACTCCAAACTAAACAGGGAAGAACCGTGTGTTACACTCACACGCCAACTGATATTCCAATCAGCAGTTGTTCACTCACGAACAAAAAAAAACCCATGACAGTAGTGAGCAGCAGCCCACAAACAAAAAGATAATTCAGCACGTCAGTGAATCACGACTAACATGACTTCTGCATATGCAACAATATTTTTTTTTTATATAACAGGGGCAGCTCCCCAGACATATACAGTTCGACAATAAGTCATTCATTTTTTTTTTCACGAGCAACACCACTACGTGTTGGATTGCTGCAAAAAAAAATAGGAAGTCACGACCTGAAATCACGACATTTTCAGTGCAAATTGTACCAACACCAATCAAACTCCCCACAGCCACGATATCAAGATAAACAAAATAGGGCCCCAACCATATGTAGAATCATCAACAACAATCAAACTCCCAACAACAACGATATCAATATCTCACACGACATGTTCAGTGCACACTATACCAACAGCAATCAACTCCCAACAGGTAGTCACGAGACTGACGGCAGGAAATACCACCGAGGCAGTAGGTAGTCACGAAACAATAAAACAAGAAGTTACGAACCCACAACACGCATCCACGAACTTACAGCAAACATCCATGAACTTACAACAAGCATCCACGACCAGCAGCGTGACCAGATTTGTCAGCAGATCCAAAAAAAAATTTACATAGTTGACCTCATTAGGTATTGATTTCTTTTACTCATTGGATCTGTTGACAGATTTGGTGGCCTTGATCACGATCTGATTAGGTATTGAATCACGATCAAGATGGCCTCCACGATCGATCGAGCCTCGATCAGACTCGATCACGCTCCCACGATTGGCATGGCTTTGATACCATGTAGAAGAAGAACCGAGTCCTAGAGAGAGAGAGGAGAGAGAGAGAGGAAGAGAGAGAGACGGCTGCACAGAAAACCTCAGGACACGATTTCAATATTAGGGCCTCTCTCTATGTTAAATAGAGAGAGGCGTAAAAGCCTAATTACAATAAAGCCCCATTATAAAAACCAAAAATACAAATAGCATCTTAATGTAAAATAACTTTACTTAAAACCACCTATTCTCAACAATATAAAATATATTTAGAATATATCTATTACTACTTAGCGAGCTACTGTGACATTGGCTATGAAGTAGTATTGGTTGGCTCATACTTCGCAGGATGCATGTGCAGACTTCCTCCGGCTGAAATATGGTCTAATCGATTTACTTGTTGTTCGTCAGAGGGCTTGTGAACCATACACATCGCATTTGAGAAAAATGTGGTTTAGGGCATTGCGTTTATTTCTTGATAGGGATTTGGACGTGGGGGTAGACAGATCTTAGCTTCAATGGACAATCTCAAATGCGGGAGTTTTCCAAGTTCATAAGGTCTACCGTTCTCTTTTACCTCCAGGTCTGGGTTGGATTCCCAAAAAAGCTTTATGGGCGAAGGGATCATCTCTGAGGACCAAGGCATTGGCTTGGTTGATTCTTCATGACCGAATACAAACCCATAATAATATCAAGAGGATGGGGTTTCAGTTTCCCAGTTGGTGTGTGCTTTGTCGACAGGCTGAAGAAACCACATATCTTTTTTGGTCGTGTGAAGTGTTTCGAGAATTGTTTTCTAAAACTTGGAGGGCTCTATCAGTTGTTGTGTGGGAGGGCTACTTTGTGTTAGATCTTATCATCGACCCTACTATAATTAGATGCGAAAAGAAGTGGAGGACTATTTGGAGAGTTTGGTTATTTACGGTGTGGTGGTTCATATAGATGGCCAGAAATGATGCTACTTTTCATAATGTCTCGTTCAACCTTAATCGTTTGACTCATAAGGTCTTGGCTAATGTGTATGCTATCTTACGCATATATCTCAAAGACCTGCCTCTGCCACCAACCGATCCTCATCTAGATGTCTATGATCCTTAATGAGTTTTTTGTTTTGTGTTTAGGTTTTTTTCTGTTTTTTGTGTAAATGGTGTTTTCACGTTTTGTTGTTGTGTTTGTGCTTGTGGGACTCAACGCTTTGTTGAGTTTCACTTTTAAGTAATGTTGATCGTTTTTTAGCTTTCGCTCTATCTTTTCGCACAAGAGCTTGCTACCTTTCTCTCCTTCCTTCGGGGGTGGATTGGTTCCCTTCACGCCTTATCTGGGGCAAGAGACCTACTCCTCGATCGTGTTTCCTGACATGGTTAATCCTTCATGAACGGGTGCAGACGGACAACTTCTTCAAATCTATCGGTTTCCATCTTTCGAGTAAATGTGTTCTGTGTGAGGCTGTCGAAGAATCTGCGTTTCATATTTTCTAAGAGTGCTTTATTTTTCAGAACATCTTTAAGGTTACCTGGAATAAGCTTGTCATTAGCGTGCAGCAGAAGTCGTTCGTTGTAGACTTTTTGTGAGGCCCTCAGGAGTTCGCAGTTGCAAGCACTGGAGGATTATTTGGAGAACTTGGTGGGCTGTTTGGATGACTCGCAACAATGCCATTTTCCGACAAGTACTTACAGTTTTCAATAAATTAGTGAACTGTATTTTGGTGGATTTATACGCCATTTTGCACATTACCATCCCCTATCTTCAGCGCTTTCTGTCGCCCTGCCCACCCCCCGGCTCGTCTCGTTTTTGTTTTTAGTTTTGTTTCTGTGCTCTTGGGCCTGTTTTGCGTTGCCGTCCGGTTCAATGTTTGTTAACCTTTTCATAATAATGTATGTTGATGTTTAGAGTTGGTCTCTCTATCTCTCTCTCAGTACAATGGTGGAGAGTTCTACCACCAGCACCACCGTAAGCCCTAATCTGTTCCTTCTCTAACCCTCCATCACCAAAATGACCTCCCAAGAACCCTATTTCCCCACTCTCACTGCGGCTCCGAAGAACCCGTTTTCTCATTTTTTTCTTTTCTTTTGTGCCTGAAAATTTCTTTTTGCAAAGCATAAACCAGATACTAATACCTATTACAGGCAACTAAAGATCTCAGTCATGTATAATTTTCGTGTTCTGGTTGCACATGAGACAACTAATGTTGTTGGGTGGGCGTCAGTACATGCATGTGTGATATTCCAAGCTCTCTCTCTCTCTCGTATTAATTTTTATTTTATTATATGTTTTTAGTCATTCAAAAGGTATGTAGAGATCGGGAGGGTGGCGATGGTCAACTACGGGAAGGAATTCAGCAGGCTTGTCGTAATATGTCATCAACCAAAACCGAGTAAGTTTCCTGCTGCTAGATCTGTCGTCTCTGTTTTTTTTTTCGTATTTTCTAGGATTTTTCCTCTTTATTTTTTGTTATTAGTCTGTGTTTGTTGAGACTAATCAACATGGTGCAGAGAGATCCAATGCTTCACCTCACATGGACTGATCAACATGTAGCTCATCTTCCTTTGCCTTCATGTTGCAACTTTTGATTTCTTTCATAATTTGGGCAACCCTTATGAACATTTTTTTACACTTCAATTCTTTCTTTATCTATCTATATGTGTATTCACTTGCAAAATTTCTGCAAAACCTACTAGGTTGCGAAAGGATCACGCAGCTATATTACTATTTTGCCAACCTTGGTCATCAATAATGTGCAGTATCGAGGTACATATATTATTAGATCTGCTGTTGATTGTATATGTTCCTTTACTTCTATAAGTGAGTTCAGGATCAATTCTTGCTTGATTTTTACAATATACATCATGTTAAGTAATGCATATTTGTTTGTCTGTATTAATATGTTCCACATAATAGTGATTATCTGTTTCTTTCTTTGATTTAATGAGCATCACTTGTTTTTGGTATGGATTTCAAGTTTACATGGTTCTAGCTTACCACGTGCATTGTATAATTAACAATTCCTGTCGAGGCTGATGTTAAGGTAAATATCATTAGTGGTTACAGCCTAATTAACCAGGTTGTAAATATATATATTCTTCTTTTAGGTTTCTAAGGAAAAAAATTTATTGGTTCATATTTATAGGTTCCAAGTGTAAAACCCGCTCCGGCAGAGACGCCGGAGGGGATAAACATTAAGTTTAAAAAAAAATAATAATAATATGGAAACTGCGGTTTCCCCAAAAGGGAAACCACGTAACGGGAGGGGGGAGGATAAGCCTCACCCCCCAAAATCCGTGGGGGTGAGGGTTATCCTCACCCTGCGTGAGGGTTATAAAAACCCTCACGCAGCCTCCCTCCACCGCACCAAACGAGCGGCAGAGGGAGAGAAAGAGAGGGAAAGAGAGCGAGAGAGAGGGGGAGGCTCTTACCTGAGGCGGCGACGACGGCAGCAAGGTGAGTCCACCCTCCCCCATCTTCTTCCTTGTTCTTCTATGTTGATCCGAACTCAGGGGGGGCCGGCAGCCATTGCTGCCGGCGAGTTGCAGTTAAAGAAAAAAAAATTGATAGAGATAGAGAGAAAGGGGGGGAGGTCGGCCGGCCCCTGTGGCGGCCGACTCCGACGGTCAGCCCCGGCAACCGACAGACACAGTTGGCCGGCCCCGGAGACCAGCCCAGGCAGGGAGTGCAGAGAGAGGGTCGGCAGGGGCCGACCCTCTGCAACTGTAATCGGAAGGGGCACAGCCCCTTCCGCCTCTTTTTATCGAGGGACCAGTTCGGTCCGGTCACCCGGACCGAACCAGGTCGGTCTGGGTGCGACCCAGACCGAGCCCACCGGTCTGGGTGCGACCCAGACCGAGCCCACCAGTCTGGGTCGCGCCCAGACCGAGTGTTTTAAAAAAAAAAGTGATTTGGGTGAACCCAAACCGGTTTGGGTGGACCGGTTTGGGTAAAAGCGGTTCAGACCCAAACGAGTTTGGGTGAATCGGTTCAGACCCAAACCAGTTTGGTTGAACCGGTTCAATCCCAAACCAGTTTGGGTGAACCGGTTCAAGTTGAACTGGTTCAGACCCAAACCGATTTGGGGGAAACCGGTTCAGACCGTGTTGGGTTGGATCGAACCAGTTTGATCCAAACCGGGTCTGATTGGATTTGGACGATCTGGATCCAACTGAACTGAACCAGAACGGTTCTGGATCCAATTGGATCAGTCTCAGATCTAGACCCAGACAATCAAAACTGGATCCAGTCAGACTATCCCGGATCCAGTCTGAATGCTCTAGGTCCAGACAGACAGATTCGAATCCAGTCTGACAGTCCTGGATCCAGTTAGAGAGCATGGATCCTGTTCTGGATCCAGTTAGAATATTCTGGATCCAGTCAGACTTTCTGGATCCAGTCTAGCACTTTCGGATCCAGTTATGAAATGGATCTGAATCCAAACAGACAGGGTTTGGATCCAGATCAGAATTGGATCATAAGAAAGTCTCGACTTGGCCCGAAATCTGAAATGTACCAAGAGATCCATTTCAGTAAAATGGACATATCTTCGCACTCCAAACTCAGAATCGAGTGAGGTTTGGTGCGTTGGATTCGTATTAAAAAGAGGAATCCACTGGTCTATGAACTTCAGTCAAACTAGTAATACAGAAACCGTGGTTTCTTTAATAAGATTCGGAAGGGGTATTTTGGTAATTTTAGTAAGAAGTTTGTGAACTGATTAAAGTATATTACCTTAATGACCAGATCCTAGTGTTAGAGCTTCGTGAGGCTCGATTTCGGAGAGAGCACAGAGTCAGCACTTGAGGTAAGGGATATTATAAGTAATCTTAGATGTAAATAAACATTTTTACGTTGGTTGTCATTGAATTGTTGTTATTGATTAGCATGATAGTTTTGAGAGACCATGACATGCATAAATTTCATGCTTGACACTTAGAGTTGATTTATATACATGTTGATGTGATATGCAAGTTAGTTTTGATATGTCATGCATGATGAAAAAAAATTTGAATTGTGATTGCATGTTTATATGATTGCTAAATATCATGCATTGTGATGAGACCATGTTTAGTTTAGAGTCCCATTTAATATATTCACGTGTGCATAGATACTTTGATATCAGCATGCATGACCCCTTAAATCCCGGAAGTGGCGACCTGTGGCAAGGGCTACCTGGTTCGCGGCCAGAGTGCAGCCACCATGGAGAGTGGGCCACCGGTGATTTAACGATGTAGAGACACTACATCATTGCATGCTAAGTGATAGAGGTGTGAGTCCTAATGTCACCATGAGATTAAGAATGAGATTCTTGTGATTAGTCATGACACCACTCGTGAGAGAACGAGTGAACTTTGAATGTGAGAATATTGTTCAATGTGTGAACTTAGTTATGACTTAGGATTTCACTCACACTGGTTTGGGACTCTAGAGGATCATGGATGGTTGACAACCATCATATTTAGGATGTAGCATGAATCATGCCGAGATTGAGAGCTTGACCTCCTGGCTAGCTACCGGTGGGGTCCCCGTGGTGGTTCACTGCAATGCCTGGTGGTCTAGAGACCACTGAGAGTGTATGGTTCATTGTTTGGCCAACATGTAGAATTGGGGTGTTCTACAGGGTTGTTACGCCCATAGATGGCTATTACCGGTATAGCCAACCTAGTGATAGTTGAGAGAGAGAGAGTACTTGAGAATGAAAATGGGGGAAATTAAAATATACAAACATGTGTGGTGTATCGAGAATTAAAATAAGATTAGGGGCTTAGAGCCCACTACAGTTGTAAATTGTTGTTTATTTACTTATAATTATTCTTTACTAAGTTGTAGACTCACCCCCATTTTTGTTTAATTACAACTGTAGGTTCCAGGCATTAGATCATTCACTTGTGAACAACTCCTTCTTCTTCAACAGAGCATTGGTATCTTTTACTTTCCTTGTCATTGAATAAAATGTATTTGCTTTATTTTATTATGAATGATGAACAATTGTAAAGAAAAAGTTGATTATGAAAATAAAAGAAAAAGTTTTTTTTTAGCCACGTTTTCTCTGTGTAAGCTTTGCACTCTTCTCTCTGGGAAGTAATACCAACCGAACTCGGACTCCTGAGGTCCCAGATCGGGATGTTACAAAGTGGTATCAAAGCCAGGTTTACACAGAAAAAAAAACTGTTCATCATTCGTAATAAGACTCAATGACAAGATGTAAGCCTTTGCTTGTATAATACACGTTAGTGATTAAATTATTATGTAATTAGGAATGGCTAACGAACAAGAAAACCACAAAGTTCCGCGGGCTCAAGACCCAGCTGAGCCTCCCATGGTAGGGAGAGAGGAGTTTTTCGCCGCAATGGCGATGATTACCGGAGTCATCACAAGCATGACTCAGGTGGTTAGAGAGTTGACACCTCAGCCTCCTCCGATATACATCATTCTCGGAGACCGAGACGGTTATCATCAGAACTACCCGTATACTACCCAGGGGCCACACCCTTCACCTTATGGAAGGAGGAATCGACAATGCAACTGTCAGAGAGCAAGGTCGACACGTGGAAGGATGGGGGGAAATCGGATGGCGGCTCAAGGAAAAATCAGGAGAAGAGCAGCTCCGAACACATACTTTGTGCCTCGGGAAGGGTCTCGTATGGCCAGAGCACGGGGACGACATATGTTCCGAGCTAGTTATGTGGTTGCCATGAGTAGGGGAAATCAGAGGGTTCCACCTCCATTCCACGAGCTTCTGGCTGAAGAAGCTTGAAGAGCGGCATTTCAGGTCGCTGAAGCAGCTCGACAGGCAGCGGGAGCCAACCAAGGTGACCCAGGGTTTGGGGCAAGGGCGAGCGATTTTGGGAAATTTGGGAGAAGGAAGTGAAGATGAAGATCTTACAGTTGATCCTACTTCACCTACCTACACTCTTGCTTTACCTCAATATGACTTGAATATTTCTCCTTTGACCCACCTTCAATCAATGCAAAAGAGTTTAAGAAGAGAACCAAGCTTCAGATAGATCGAAGAGGAACATGACGATGAATTTAGGAATACTTAGCTTTATTTAGTCTAGTTCGATTATCTATTACTTTGCTTTGTATTCTTCTTGTTTGCTTAGTAATATTTTATTTATGTGTACTTGGATGAGCAATGAAATAAGACATTTTGAGTAACTGAGTAGCGTAATCATTAATATATGATAGAATTTTTATACGAGTATAAATGAATCAAATAAGAAGCCTATTACGCGATCAATTTAATGTAGCACATGGATTGTTTGACTCAGGAGCCACACATAGTTTCTCTTCTTCAGCTTTTGGGAAAAGGTTGCCAGTGGCACCTTATTGATTGAGTGTTTCTTACTTAATAGAGACCTCTATAGGAGAAACCACTATTGTGGATACTGTGTATCCTAATTGCGTTGTAATAATTGAAGATCGAGAGTTGTCTGTGAACTTGTCGCAACTCGACTTCAAAGATCTAGATGTTGTTCTGGGCATGGATTGGTTGTCGGACCACCATGCCACTATAGATTGTAGAAGAAAGTGTGTCAACTTTCAGAAACCCCATACTCCAACTTTCACATACCAGGGTGTTAGAAAGTTACATAAGCCGGCTATCATATCGTGTTTAAAGGCCAATATATATATTAAAAAAGGATGCATGGGATTCCTGGCGTACATGAAAACCGAAGAGTAAGAAGATCTCACCATATCAGATGTAGACATAGTTCGGGAATATGATGATGTTTTTTCAGAAGATCTTCTAGGTCTCCCTCCTGATCAGGAGACTAAGTTCCAAATCGATCTAGTTCTGGGAACAACACCCATCTCGAAGGCTCCCTATCAAATGGGACCTGCAGAACTTAAGGAACTCAAGGAGCAAATACAGGAGTTATTGGAGAAAGAATTTATTCGACCTTCAGTATCTCCTTGGGGTGCTCCAATTTTGTTCGTGAAGAAGAAGGACGGATCACTGCGTATGTATATAAACTATCGTCAATTGAACGCGGTAACCATAAAGAATAAATACCCATTGCCTAAAATTGATGATTTATTCGATCAACTGCAAGGAGCGGCATGCTTGTTGAAGTTAGATTTGAGATCAGGTTATCATCAATTAAGGATTAAGAAGGAAGATGTGGCCAAGACAGCATTCAGATCAAGATATGATCATTATGAATTTATGGTCATGCCTTTTGGTCTGACCAACGCACCAACTGCCTTCATGGACATGATGAATAGAGTCTTCAGACCCTATTTGGACAAATTCATCGTGGTATTTGTTGATGACATCCTCATATACTCTACCTCGAGGGAGCAACATGAAGAGCATCTGAGGATAGTTTAGCAGACACTTAGAGAACATAAGCTCTATGCAAAATTCTCTAAGTGTGCTTTTTGGTTAGAACAAGTGTCATTTCTTGGACACATCGTTTCTAAAGACGGGATTATGGTAGACCCTGCAAAGATTGAAGTAGTCACCAATTGGTCAAGACCCAAGAATTCTACTGAGATACGCAGCTTTTTGGGATTAGCTGGGTACTATCGGAGGTTCGTTGAAGGATTTTTTTTGTTGGCGGCTCCTATGACTAAGCTCACAAAGAAAGATGTAAAGTTCGAGTGGAATGAGAAATGTGAGCAAAGTTTTCAGGAGATAAAGAAGTGTTTGACCACTGCTCCAGTGTTGGTCTTACCTTCTGGATCTGGAGATTTCACTATTTATAGTGATGCCTCTCACAAAGGATTGGGTTGTGTTCTGATGCAACACGGAAAAGTGATAGCTTATGCATCTCGTCAGCTCAAAACACATGAAGTCAACTATCCGACGCATGATCTGGAGTTAGCAGCGGTGGTTTTTGCCCTTAAGATATGGAGACACTACCTCTATGGCGAGCAATTTGAGGTCTTTACCGACCATCAAAGCCTTAAGTACCTGTTTTCTCAGAAAGATTTGAATTTGAGGCAAAGGAAATGGTTGGAATTTCTGAAAGATTATGATTTTGAGCTAAAATATCATTCGGGTAAGGCGAATATAGTCGTTGATGCTCTTAACAGAAAGACAGGAGCTCTAGCTAGACTTGCAGATTGGGAGTTATTTTCCTCGATGGCTCATCAGAAGGCAGAAGCTCAATGCTTACCAGGTCGATTATTATTCGTGCAAACCACATTGAAGTCTGAATTGTGGGATCAGATTAAGGAAAAGCAATCCATAGACCCAGAATTGATGCAAGTAAGAAAGAAGATTTCAGAAAATGTAGAATCGGAATTCAAAATTGATGATCAAGGACTTATTAGATTTCGTCAGAGAGTATGCATTCCCAAGGATGATCAACTTAGAAATGTGTTGATGGAAGAGGCACATCATTCTAGATATGCCATCCATCCCGGTAGCACCAAAATGTACCGAGATCTGAAAGATGCGTTTTGGTGGAGTGGTATGAAGAGAGACATTATTGAGTTTGTTAGCAAATGTCTAGTATGTCAGCAGGTGAAGATTGAGCACCAAAGACCAGGTGGCCTTTTGCAACCACTTCTCATACCCGAATGGAAGTGGGCAAATATATCAATGGACTTCTTTTCGGGGCTTTCTAAGACGAAGAATGGGATGAATTCAGTATGGGTGATTGTCGACAGGCTAACTAAGTCAACTCACTTTTTAGTTTGTAAGACAACTCACTCGTGTGACCAACTGGCTCAATTGTTTATTAGAGAAATTGTGAGACTTCATGGAGTACCTGATTCAATTGTTTCAGATAGAGACTCGAAGTTCACATCACAATTTTGGCAAAGTTTCAAAAGCTATGGGGACACAATTAAAAATGAGTACAGCTTTTCACCCTCAGTCAAATAGTCAGTCAGAGCGAACCATTCAGACTCTTGAGGACATGCTCCGGGCATGTAGTCTGGAGTATAGCGACTCGTGGAATGATATTTTCTCAGTAATAGAGTTTGCCTACAACAACAGCTTTCAAGCAAGTATAGGCATGGATCCATTTGAGGCATTGTTTGGTCGACGATGTCGAACTCCATTGTGTTGGGATGAAGTCGGAGAAAAGAGTTTGTTAGGACCAGAGATGGTTCAGCGAATGGCAGATCAAGTGAGATTCATTCGAGAGCGTCTTCTCACAGCACAAAGTCGTCAGAAGAGTTATGCGGATAAAAGACGTCGTGAGTTAGAATTTGAGCAAGGTGATCACGTGTTTTTAAAGATACCTCCGTTTAAGGGAGTAATGTGTTTTGGTCGAAGAGGAAAGTTGAACCCCAGATATATTGGACCTTTTGAGATACTTGCGAGGGTTGGTCACGCAACATACCGGTTAGCTCTATCACCTTCTTTATCTCGAATTTACAACATATTCCATGTTTCCATGTTGCGGAAGTACGTGCCAGATCCCTCTCATATATTAGATACAGTTGAGACTGTATTAGATTTGCAAGACGATTTGAGTATAAGAGAAAAGCCCATCGAAATCCTAGATACGAAAGTGCAAAAGCTCAGAAATAAGGAGTTATCTCTCATATTGGTTAGATGGAGCCATCACAGCAATAAGGAGGCTACTTGAGAGCGTGAATCTGATATCCGCGAGCAATTTCCACATTTGTTTCTAGGTAAGATTCGGGACGAATCTTCTTTTAAGGGGGGTAGAATTGTAAAAAACCCTCCGGCAGAGTCGCCGGAGGGGATAAACATTAAGTTTAAAATATATATATATATATATATATATATATATATATATATATATATATGGAAACTGCGGTTTCCCCAAAGGGAAAACCGCGTAATGGGAGGGGGGAGGATAAGCCTCACCCCCCAAAATCCGTGGGGGTGAGGGTTATCCTCACCCTGCGTGAGGGTTATAAAAACCCTCACGCAGCCTCCCTCCACCGCACCAAACGAGCGGCAGAGGGAGAGAAAGAGAGGGAAAGAGAGCGAGAGAGAGAGGGAGGCTCTTACCTGAGGCGGCGGCGGTGGCGACGGCAGCAAGGTGAGTCCACCCTCCCCCATCTACTTCCTTGTTCTTCTCTGTTGATCCGAACTCAGGGGGGGCCGGCAGCAATTGCTGCCGGCGAGTTGCAGTTAAAGAAAAAAAATTGATAGAGATAGAGAGAAAGGGGGGGAGGTCGGCCGGCCCCTGTGGCGGCCAACTCCAACGGCCGGCCCCAGCGACCGACCGACACAGTTGGCCGGCCCCGGAGGCCGGCCCAGGCAGGGAGTGCAGAGAGAGGGTCGGCAGGGGCCGACCCTCTGCAATTGTAATCGGAAGGGGCACAACCCCTTCCGCCTCTTTTTATCAAGGGACCGGCCACCCGGACCGAACCGGGTCGGTCTGGGTGCGACCCAGACCGAGCCCACCGGTCTGGGTCGCGCCCAGACCGAGTGTTTAAAAAAAAAAGTGATTTGGGTGAACCAGTTCGGGTTGAACCTGTTCAGACCCAAACCAGTTTGGGTGAACCGGTTCAGACCCAAACCAGTTTGGGTGAACCGGTTCAGACCCAAACCAGTTTGGTTGAACCGGTTGAGACCCAAACTAGTTTGGGTGAACCGGTTCAAGTTGAACTGGTTCAGACCCAAACCGGTTTGGGGGAAACCGGTTCAGACCGTGTTGGGTTGGATCGAACCGATTTGATCCAAACCGGGTCTGATTGGATTTGGATGATCTGGATCCAACTGAACTGAACCAGAACGGTTCTGGATCCAATTGGATCAGTCTCGGATCTAGACCCAGACAATCAGAACTGGATCCAGTCAGACTATCCCGGATCCAGTCTGAATGCTCTAGGTCCAGACAAACAAATTTGAATCCAGTCTGACAGTCCTGGATCCAGTTAGAGAGCATGGATCCTGTTCTGGATCCAGTTAGAATATTTTGGATCCAGTCAAACTTTCTGGATCCATTCTAGCAGTTTCGGATCCAGTTATGAAATGGATCTGAATCCAAACAGACAGGGTTTGGATCCAGATCAGAAGTGGATCATAAGAAAGTCTCGACTTGGCCCGAAATCTGAAATGTACCAAGAGATCCATTTGGATCCGTGAGATCCATTTCAGTAAAATGGACATATCTTCGCACTCCAAACTCAGAATCGAGTGAGGTTTGCTGCGTTGGATTTGTATTGAAAAGAGGAATCCATTGGTCTATGAACTTTAGTCAAACTAGTAATACAGAAACCGTGGTTTCTTTAATAAGATTCGGGAGGAGTATTTTGGTAATTTTAGTAAGAAGTTTGTGAACTGATTAAAGTATATTACCTTAATGACGAGATCCTAGTGTTAGAGCTTCGTGAGGCTCGATTTTAGAGAGAGCACAGAGTCAGCACTTGAGGTAAGGGATATTATAAGTAATCTTAGATGTAAATAAACATTTTTACGTTGGTTGTCATTGAATTGTTGTTATTGATTAGCATGATAGTTTTGAGAGACCATGACATGCATAAATTTCATGCTTGACACTTAGAGTTGATTTATATACATGTTGATGTGATATGCAAGTTAGTTTTGATATGTCATGCATGATGAAAAGAAATTTGAATTGTGATTGCATGTTTATATGATTGCTAAATACCATGCATTGTGATGAGACCATGTTTAGTTTAGAGTCTCATTTAATCTATTCACGTGTGAATAGATACTTTGAGATCAGCATGCATGACCCCTTAAATCCTGAAAGTGGCGACCTGTGGCAAGGGCTACCTGGTTCGCGGCCAGAGTGCAGCCACCATGGAAAGTGGGCTGCCGGTGATTTAACGATGTAGAGACACTACATCATTGCATGCTAAGTGAGAGAGGTGTGAGTCCTAATATCACCATGAGATTAAGAATGAGATTGTTGTGATTAGTCATGACACCACTCGTGAGAGAACGAGTGAACTTTGAATGTGAGAATATTGTTCAATGTGTGAACTTAGTTATGACTTAGGATTTCACTCACACTGGTTTGGGACTCTAGAGGATCATGGATGGTTGACAACCATCATATTTAGGATGTAGCATGAATCATGCCGAGATTGAGAGCTTGACCTCCTGGCTAGCTACCGGTGGGGTCCCCGTGGTGGTTCACTGCAATGCCTGGTGGTTTGATGACCACTGGGAGTGTATAGTTCATTGTTTGGCCAACATGTAGAATTGGGGTGTTCTACAGGGTTGCTACGCCCATAGATGACTATTACCGGTATAGCCAGCCTAGTGATAATTGAGAGAGAGAGAGTACTTGAGAATGAAAATGGGGGAAATTAAAATATACAAACATGTGTGGTGTATCGAGAATTAAAATAAGATTAGGGGCTTAGAGCCCACTACAGTTGTAAATTGTTGTTTATTTACTTATAATTATTCTTTACTGGGTTGTAGACTCACCCCCATTTTTGTTTAATTACAACTGTAGGTTTCAGGCATTAGATCATTCACTTGTGAGCAACTTCTTCTTCTTCAGCAGAGCATTGGTATCTTTTACTTTCCTTGTCATTGAATAAGATGTATTTGCTTTATTTTATTATGAATGATGAACAATTGTAAGAAAAAAGTTG
Source organism: Nuphar pumila (assembly GCF_984573655.1). Lineage (NCBI taxonomy): Eukaryota > Viridiplantae > Streptophyta > Magnoliopsida > Nymphaeales > Nymphaeaceae > Nuphar > Nuphar pumila. Next base: position 2,843,228 of record NC_143258.1, on the reverse strand, counting down.
ATTATGAAAATAAAATAAAAAGTTTTTTTTTAACCACGTTTTCTCTGTGTAAGTTTTGCACTCTTCCTTCTGGGAAGTAATACCAACCGAACTCGGACTCCTGAGGTCTCAAATCGGGGTGTTACACCAAGCAATTTTTTCTGATTTGATTTTTTAACCAACTTTGATTTTCAATATAGGGCAAGGCAAAGCTCTGGTTTGCTATGCTAGAATCACAAAGAGACTGGAACACCCTATATGCTTTACAAGGTTGCAAATTGATTGGATTTTTAATATTCATCCTAAATATCTTGCTAGAGTTTTTTGTCTGTTATTGTTCTTATAATATAGCTTGCTATCTTTTGCAGGACATGTGCAATAGAAAAAGCAATCAAGAAAACGTGGGTACAATAAAATCTTCTAATCTGTGTGCTGAAATTGTTGAATATTCAAGCCCAACAGAAACTGTTGTCTGTAATCTGGCATCAATTGCTCTGCCTCGATATGTCAAGGAAAAGGTGTGTTCATGCTCTAAAATATTCTGTTCATACTTCATACATTATATTCTACAGTTTCTGGCTTTTTTGAAAATATTGTATGATGCAGGGCTTGCCACCGGATTCTCATCCATCCAAGCTGGTTGGGAGAAGGGGTTCACATGATTGATGTTTTAATTTTACAAACTTGCTGAGGTTTGTATCTGACTAGGGAATTTAGATTTATTGGTTCATTCTCTTTTTTACTCAAATGAGCCTGCACTTTCTTTTTCTATTTTATAGGTTACTTGTGGATAGTTTCATCTTTGTCTGATGTACCTTTAGGCCCGTCAATTGAATAAGGACATTTTTTAAACGATCTACTAACATGCTTTAAAGGCTTCTTTTGAGCTTGCTTCCAAATAAGGCCCTTCTGAGACATACCATGGGAGTCCAGTGAGCAAGGTTTGTTTAATGTCATAAAAGTCTCCATAATGTTAATACTCATTTACTTTTTGCATTTATTGAGTATGCATAACCATATGCCTTTGAACACATTCCACTATGAAGTACAAGTTTGCTGCTGCCAAACTTTAGGTATAAGATTCACTAAGAATTTGTGCCATCACACAATTATGCACACACAATAAGTTTCTCCAGTCATCAGCTTGAAGCTATTCTCTACTTGTCTTTATTCTATAAACCTGTCTCTATGTGCTTTTCATATCGATGAAAGAATCTTTTCCATCATCTTTTCACTTTTAATTTCTAGATCTGACTTTCCTTTCTTTGTTCCATTTGCTTATCTAATTTATGGTGAAACTATTTTTTCCTTCTATCATCCAGGTATGACCGGCGAGCTGGATTCTGGGGTGTTATGGGACAGCCTTTCCTTGGCATAATTCCTCTGAGCTTATGTTTCAGCTCAAATAGTTTTAGCTTGTAACTTCTCTTCTTTTATTTATTGGTAGTCAGTTTTTTATGAGAATCTTGATGGAGGTTCATATTATTTACAGTCAGTCATAGAAGAGTTCAATTATTCCATGATGAAAGATTGCTCTGGTGGAGATACCGGTGTTTTTATCAATGGAAGAGAGATTCACCAGAAAGATTTGGACCTACTTGCTAGCAAGGGAGTACCTATTACATGAGACAAGTCATATATTATTGAGATCTCAGGCGAAGTGTTTGATGAGGTCACTGGTGAAAAGATGGACTGCCTTGGCAAGCTTGCACCAACGTATGTGTTTCCTTAAATCATTTTCAAATTTCTTTCTTTGTTCAAGATAGAAGATAGAGTAGTTTATTAGTTAGAAGCATTTTTCCATGTGAGATGCTCTTTGTTTTTTGATGTATTTGTGAGGTATTTATAGGGCATTGTATGTTCACACATACTCCAGTAAAGCTTTTATTCATCATAAAATAAAACCTTATCATCCTTTAAGGCTTTAATCTGGTTGGTTGTGACTTTTCTGTTTTTCTGATAAGTCTCATTACAATATATACATGAAGGCAATTGATGTTGGTGGGGTGATGTTGCAACTTCCTTCAAATGTGTTTGATTCTGGAGATACGGCTCAAGAAAGGCTAGGAACAATCATTGATAGTGGAACAACATTGACTTATATTGCAGAAGAAGCTTTTAATCCTTTGATGAAGGCGGTGAGGAGAAGTAGTTAAGACCGTTCATGTGGCTGTTGTCTTTTATTGGATAATTGCTCACTTGTTTCTATCTGGTTTTGTAGATTCTGTCTTATGGGCCACATGTAAAATATTATACAATGGAAGGTTCAAATTGCTTTCTGTTCAGCGGAAGGTGAGATGGTAAAGTGGTTCAAATTCCTTCAAATGTATCTCTAGTTTGTGATGCTTATGGCAGAGAGTCTAAACGTAAGGCTAAATGTGAGATGCTAAAGTGGCCCAATGTTGCACTTTTAGAAGATTATTTTGTTGAAAAACGCAGTTACTTTCTTGATTGTATTGGATAGTGGTTTCACCTGTGGACTTTTGAAATATGAATATGCCTAGTTACCAAGTGCAGAGAATCTCCTCTATCCGGCAGTGAAGGTCCCAACCAATCTCAACGTATGAGTTAGAGCTCAACCATGTTTCAGTTAGAAGCAGTCAGGGATTGTGAAGATTATGTTTTTGTGTTTTTCATGCATTTGGGTGTACAAGAATGATTTTTGGGGGATTGATAGGATTGCTGTTGATGAAATGGTGGAAGGAGAAGCAGAACTTGTTGGGGAGTGAGGGAAAGGGCACTCTGAGGAGAAGTAGAAGTTGTTGGGGAGTGAGTGCTCTCTTTGTTCAGAGAGAGAATATCAAGCTTAACTGTCGAGCTTCATAATGTCAGCTACTACCCTTTGGTAAATGCTATAGAGATATATGAAGTTAGAAAGCACTCACTTTTGTATATATTGATTCTGTCATATTTTCTAGATGGGCCTTAGAAGCTAGATGTCACTTGTTTCATTTTATAATTTCGTATTTTTTTTATCGAGGAAGCAGATGATTTATAACGATGTAATACTCTAGTCATCATGTTTGTGTATATTAATTATGCATGGATTGCAGAGAAGTCCTTCCAGTAAAATGAATAGTCATATAAGTTTGTGCACATGTATGTATTTTGCATGCAATGCCAGTTTTGATAATCTATTTTCAACTGCCTTACTGACTGTTGGAATGGCTGAATCTCATGCAGGTGATTTTTTCAATGTAGGCAAAACCTTACCTGCAGGCCGGCACTTTTGAGGTTGTTGATGAAAGCTTGAAGGGCAGTTTTGATCCACAGGGCATGGATGCGAGGAGTCACGAAGGCCCACCATGGCAGAGGTGCTGGCTGAACTCAAAGAGGCCTACAGCATCCAACTCGCCTATTTTGCTGCCTCTGGGCAGTCTGCTTGATGGTTATCTTTGCTGCTCAATCAATTTCTTTTCTTCTTTCTCCTTTTCCATTTCAATTCTGTTTTGATTGCATCATCACAAGCTTTTGTAATATAACCCAACCATGTAAAGAGAGCTGGTCGTGCTATTCGAAGAAATTGATTACAGCTTGCTTGGTAGAAAATATATTCTGTTGCAGATATTCTATTGTACAACGCATATTTCCTTTGTAAGTTTTGTTGTAAAGAATCAAGCATATGTTTTTGTTACGGTAGACACTGATTTCTTTGTCAATAATTCTAATTGACATCTAATCCAAAAACAAAAAAAGGCTAATTGACTTGTTCTCTTCATAATAATTGAATGCTCATCATTGTCATTTTTATCATCTTTGTTATTGTTATTGGTGTTCTTGTTTATAGGGAATATGGTTAATGATGGACTGAACCTGCCCCTTGTGATTAGTGGTGGAACTCGAGTTTGGTCGGATATCTGATCCAAGTATGACATGTTATTTCCAGATGTGGACCTTCAGATGGGATCAGAATGTGCACTGTTCGGTCAGATTATTTTTAGATTCAGATCAGAATGTGCATTGCTCAGTAGGATTGTTTTTAGATTCATATCAGAATGTGCATTTTGCTCAGTCTGAGTGTCGCTGTGTAGGTTCAGATCAGAATGTGCATTTTGCTCAGTTACATTTTGTATTTTTATGTATTATATTTTTTACAACCAAAGACAGGCCCCCAAGTAGGACCTGCAGTTGTAAATGCCACTGTAGAGTAACAGCAGCAATTACCTAATGCTGTTATAGGTAACCTACGGCAGTTATAATTGCCACTATAGATTGAAGAAATGCCACTGTTGCCAAACAGCCACAGCACCTACAGTGCCATCGGTGAACTGCTGCTGTTTTCTTCAGTGTCATTTACAGGAGGCTATAAGACTGTCGCTATAACCTCATTTTGTTGTAGTGGGTGTTACATATCTAAACCTTCTTAAATATTAGAATTAACAGATCCGTTACATAAAATAAGATTTTTAAGTGTCCTTTCTCGAGCTAGTCTAATCTATTGAGTCTTAAAAAAATTATTAGGTGATCTTTTTGATGAATTTCCTATTCATCATAACATGCTCTTGTCCGTAGATCTGCAATTTCATCAAAGATTATAAATTCTTTTGAACGATCTATCTGATACTAGGTTTTTGTATGATGAGGAACCTTCCTAGAACACCAGTCACTTATGGGATTTGATGGTGAAAGCGACTGGGTGCATTTTTTTTCTCATATTTAATCTGGGGAAACCCCCACTGCCGGCATAGAGACTTAGTCGCCGCCCCCGGGCAAACACCAGGGCTAGGACCCTCAACCCCAAGGCCTGTGCAGGGCTTAGGCTTATGCAAGGGGAGTACCGCTCGTGGGATTCGAACCTTGACTGCCGGTCTAACAGCGAAGGCCCACTCCAACTACGCTAATCCCCTTATACCAGTATTGTAAATGAAAAGTGGTGTACCAGCCTATTAAATGGCCTGGTTCTTTGCCAGGGTTCCTGATCATCATAAAAAAGAAAAAACATTGTGTAGTTTCCCACTAAGCACATCAATTCCCTTGTTGTCAAGACTGTGAACATGCTAGCATGTATAACGCCAACTCATTCAGCCATTAGTATATGATTGGCAATATGCCTAAAATTTATAATCAAAACCACATCTTGTAAATTTCAAGACTTGCTTGGTCGAACTTTGAAGTGGTGCTTTCACTTTGATTAATCGTCATGGGCGAAAAAAAGAGTGTAGTTAGAACAGAAGATGACCCTGTCTTCTCAACTGGTTTTGCTGGTCCTGAAACCCATGCTGAAATTGCTTGCAGCATTGCCTTCTATCAAGCTGGTGCTAGCTAGAGAGTTCGAATAAGCAATGTAGTTGTAGGAGGAAGGCAGTACACAGGATAACTGAAAACTCTAAGCGCCCCTGTTTCCACCATGGATGAGCGTTTGTTTAAAATGCTCTTTCATAGGAAATAGGGAATCTTTTATACAAAGGGTGAAACAAATATGTCTACAAAAATATATTGTGGGACCCACGTCATAAATGCAAAAAGTAGCTTTTACTGTCAAAATCGGTCGATACCTCCCCCAGGGAAGCAGTTTCCCTCCAAAGTGGCCCTTTGGAAAGAAAGTGGCTTCCCTTGAGTGGGAGTGTAACAAATTCAATCCATTTATTATGGTGGAAAAATGCCATGCGGCACAAGGGAGACCCAAACTTTTTTACCCTCTTCCTCTTTTCATGTGTAAATCCCTCCATATGAAAGGACTTTTATGAGAAAGGTGAGTTGGCAGGAGTTGTAGAAACCTGTGCTATTTCCCATGGAACACCCTTCCTTCCGTGCAAATGAAACAAATGGGGAATTGTCGAATTGCAATTTATACAAACATGGGAATTCTTTTCAATCTATGTCTCACAAACCACTCTTTAAGAATAGGGATGACAGTGGACCAGGGGAAACACAGTCCCACCCCACCTTGCCCAGTTTGAACCGGGGATGAAGGACATGAAACAAGGAATGGATTGAGGCCCATGCGGGGATGAACTTACTTTTGCCCCCCCCCCCCCCTCGCCTCGCCCCGTACCCAATCTTTGTTAAAGAAATTACTATTATACCTTTATATATATTATAAAATTCTCTCTCTCTCTCTCTCTCTCTATATATATATATATATATATATATATATATATATATATATATATATATAACCCTAATGTAAAACCCTTTCTCAGAACTCTCCTCTCTTTCCCAGTGTTGTGAGAGGCGTACGCCTCAGTACCTGAAGCGTACGCCTCAGAGGCGAGGCGCACGCTCAAGGTACTGAGGCGTTGCTGTGATGCGCCCCTCATCAACCTCCAACCAGTTGTCACCACCGACCACCGGAGTTGCTGTGCTGCAGCTGCTGCTCAGTCTTCTCCGACCACCGGACGACCGACATATCCCTCGCTTCCGTACCAGCTGGGCGTGTGGTCCTTCTCTTACTGCCTCCCCTCCCACCGCTTCACTTCCATTCCAGTTGTGAGAGGCATACGCCTCAGTACCTGAGGCGTACGCCTCAGAGGCGAAGCGCAGGCTCAACGCCTCGCTTAGCCTCATCGCATTTAACAACCTTGCTCTTTCCTTTAACGAACCGTAAGAACATGAAACTGGGGCCTCGCTTTGCCCCCTTTGAACCGGGAATGAAGAACATGAAACTGAGAATGGATTGGGGATGGAGGTTAAAATCAAAACCCATGCGGGGATGAAGGCGGAGGATGGAGGGCAAAATTTTTAAACAGGGTGGGGATGGAGACCTTTTCCCTGCCCCTGTCCACTGCCATCCCTATTTAAGAACTATAGTTTCTGCAGTTTCATGTTCTTTCTTATGCTAATAGGGTGAGTTCACCTACTGTGCATCATGTTTTTATTATCTTTAATTTGAATTGATTTTTTTTAACACAAATTTCATGCAAAAACCATATGATGCTACTTTAGGAAGGCACTCATTTTTAATACCTCACCTCCACAGATGGTCTCTAGTTTTGCATAGGCCCTGAGGGTGAGGGTACTCAACCCTGACGTTTTCTGCTGCCGGGATGGCGACTATGTCTACAGACCCTGCCACGGGTTTCAATCCCCAGGTTAAATATGGAAAAAAAAGTGTTGAACAAGTAAACGGTAATGTAGAAAGAATGCCTCATTATTATTTGTCCCTTAATTGTATCAATTGTTTATAGCATAGTGACATGAACAATACGCAAAATACTTGTTAGCATTATCTTGTGTTCATCAAAACATGGACAATGTTTCGCTTTAGTTGTATTCATCATTAAATAAGTTTGTTTAGGTATGGCAGGCTGAGCCAGCGCAACCAGGTCTTCATGCCGAGTGCAGTTTCTTCGGGTTATAAAAAAAAAAAAAAAGTCCCACTCCTCTCTTCATAGTACTTGGAAGTTGAAGAAGCTTTTGCCCCATGTGTTCCTAGTATCCACAAGTGTCAAGAATTGTTTAAAGCAATTTGCATTCGCTAGAAGTTACAGAAGTGGTTTCAATATTGTCAATAAATTGAGATTTCAAATTAATTGAGAAGCTTCCTAGTTGTATCTGTTAGTGGTTTTCTCCAACAATTTGAAGCAATATTGCATAACTGAATAAGCGCAAACTAGGTGGCGCAATGAAAACTTTAGTGTGTTAGTTGGGAAAGGATTGTCTGTAAACATATTTTCATATCCTCTATGAACAAGGAACCTTCTTTTTTTTTTAATTTTTCCTAGGCAATCATGGGTACATGATTATTTGAACTTAAGATCCACTAATTAATATATTTCATTCTAGAGATGCAGCTGTGGTGTTCAATCTTAATTTCAGAAGCATAATAATAATAATAATAATAATAATAAGACATTTAGATAAAATTACATGAACTTTCCCAAGGATGCTTCTTACGTTACTTGCAAGTGGTAGATGAAGGCAACTTATAAGAAATTTGTCATAAGAAAAGACATTTCACCACTATTAAATCAAACAATGAAGACCAAGTCACTATCATAGTAGATAACTCACAAGTCAAGAACATTGTCTAGTGGTCTCTAGACCTCCCTTCCCTCATTAACTGCAACTAGATATTGGTTTCTTGGGACAGTGGGTCTGTTATCTCTTAGTGCTGCCTATTGCTAATGAGGCCATATCTTGATTGAGAGACTTGATTTAGTTTTTCTATGATGCAAGGACTCGTACATATTATTTTTTATCTGTATTTAAATATTTATAGGGTACCTGTTTATTTGTCTTATTAACTGATGTCTTTGTTTTTTTCCATAGAAAACTATAGGAAAGTTAATTTTTGTCCCATTTTTAGGTAAAATTTGAACAAGGTGACTTGGGAGTTGATTCTCATTTTTCATTGCAGACAGCATAGTACCTATATACAGATGTTACCCTTGATTTAAAGTTTCAGTGTCCCAAAGTATTGCTTTACATAACTCAATGTCTTGCCTTCATCTCTAAGTGATGACTAAGGATTCCATACACATTCACTAGATGGACAAGAAAAAACAATTAATCAATGTTTGTACCAACAAACTAGCTTTATTTTATTGAAACCAAGATGTTTGAATAAAGAGAATGATTGAATGTTTGTGTGGTGACCTCTTGTGGGACTATCACAAGAGAGTGAGTAAATGATAATGTCATAGTCTTTTTCACCCAAAGTTAATCCCTCTGGTGACGTCTTTTCTACCATGCTGATTAAAAAGGAAAGAAATTAAGAAGGAAAGTCTTGAACCTACACCCAGCCTCAAAGTCACCCTACTTTGGCATTCTAACAAAATTAAAAAAAAAAAGAATTCTTTCCTCAGCTGGGTGCATTTGTGATAGTTGGTCTTCTATGTAACTTCCCAGCCTTCAACCAGGATGACAATGCTTCTTCTGTCTGTATTCATATTTTTCTCTGTCTATGACCAAATTTCAGATGGTCTAGTGAGAGAATAAAGTTCAAGAGATTTATGGTTGATGAAGATGGAGACAAGGTATTGGATGTGGAGCAAGAGAAAGTTTAGTGCTTCAACGGATCAATCTGCCTCTTATCATGATTCTTGGGAGGAAAAGGCTTTTGCAGAAGACTCAACAGGACTACTTGGTGAGTGCATATGGCCTCCTAGGTCTTACTCTTGCACCTTTTGCATGAGAGAGTTTAGGTCAGCTCAAGCCTTGGGTGGCCACATGAATGTTCATAGAAGGGATAGAGCCAGATTGAGACAGTCACCCAATTCACAGAGTGAAGGAAACCAAAACCCATGTGGATTTTTGGGTGTTCATCAGTACCGTTCTCAAGTTTGCGCCCTGGTATGCCCAAACCCTAACCCTAACCTTAACCCAAATCCTCATGTTGCTTCATCACCTATGGTTTCTGCACCAGCCACCACCTGCTGTAATGACAATAACAGTGAGCAGACTCTCACCCTTTCTTCTCTCCCAAAGCCATCATTGGGTCCCCCTCCTCCAAAGATCTCTAACTCCTTCACTGTTCAAGTTTTTAATAGTGCTCCTGATGATTTAAAGACCAATGGAGATCTGAATTCTGATATCTCAAAGCAAGAGTCGGTAAACGATTCATGGGATTCGCTCTTTCGACGCCTGAAGAGGGACGAAGAGAAGTTGGGGAGTGATGATGAAGGCGTTGTTAATGTAAAGAGATTGAGGAGCTGCAACAGTGGTGCCATGCATTTATTCATAAGGCAGACTGCACCCACTGATCTCCTTATCAGGCATCACCATCTTCAACCAGAGACGATGGGTCAAGCCCAATCAGTAATCGAGGAGTTAGATCTTGAGCTAAGGCTGGGGCAAAGGCCCAAGGTCAAGTAAACATCCAATAGATCTCGTGTGTTTCAATTAGAAAGCATGTTGTTATTTCCTTCTTTTCCCCCATCTCTGTGATGAAAGCACTATTGGTTGGATTTCTTTGTTCCCTTCTCTGGTGATGTTTTTCAAGCATGTAAATATATCATGACAAAAAAGACATAATTTGAAGAAATCTCATCTCCCAAAGACAAAATTTCCCTCACTATTCATCTTCTCTTTGAATAGTTGTTGGCTTATTGTTTTCCTTTTTTGTTTTAATTTTTTTGAAGGAATTGATTTTTCATTTCATAATGGAGTCTCATGAAAGTTCCCTTCATTTTACACACTGAAATTATTGATTGCATCATTGTAATTTTCATATATCTACAGTATGATTGTAGCAAATTACTTATTTTCAAAGATGTAATGAGATACTTTAATGAAATTGAAAATCTTTTATTGGTCTTGCAGTACAAGTGGTCACAGTCACTACAGTACATTAAAATCAGAGGACACAAAAGGGATTGGTAAAAAGACATCAGTTAGTACACTTTAATATGTGATAAAAAATAGTTAACTAACTGCATGGGGAAGAGTAATAACCATGCAGAGATTGTCCTTTTTCCCTCTTTTCTTAGCATTTCTCACTGACATTCCAGTGGTATAAATCTAACGTGCTTTCATGGATTTGTTCAGAGAGAAAGAGAGAGGGTACATTGATTCCCTTTTCTCTGGATTTTAGTATCTTTGTATATAAATTATGTCTTGCCTCACACCTAAAAGTTGCAAAATCACACCCACCATCCAAGGGATAAAATTATTCCCTTTGGGGGAATCAACCGAATATAGTATTAGGGCAAGGCACCAAAACGAATATTATTACATCATACCCGGAGAACCATTTGCCTACCTGCCTTTTGTTTCTTCTTCTGTATGTACTGTTACTGCCAATAAACCCTAGACCCCCCACGCATCTAGGTACTAAAAGAGACTCTCGTCTGCATGCCTGCCTTTTTTAATACGACCTAAATCTGAGGCTGCTTGCCTTTGTATTTTGACTTTAAGCCTAGCAGAACACTGGTGAAATAGAAATAGGTGATTGTAGCATTAATAGCTTTGGTGCTCTCGAGTTGTCAGAGGGAGAGAGAGAGAGAGAGAGAGAGAGAGATGGTTGGTTTACTCATGTTATCTCCATCATCGTGTTCATCATGCCTTATCCCAACTATATGGTATCGGCAGTTTTTTGCAGTCTAAGTTTGGAAAAGTTACTGATAACCATATATAGTCTGAATTACAAGGGTTTAGAGAGAGAGAGCGATGTATTTTATTTTGGCCAGGCTCGACCCGTTTGGGCTGCTCAGTCCATTGTCCAGCCCAATGTTGTCAGTATCGGGAATGGTTTGGCATACGCATTCAGTTGTATCGGCCGATACTGATACTCAAGTGAATCATTCTAGGTCAAAAAATAATAAAAAAGCATTACGTGTCAACCAGAACGTGACACATGTTAAACATTAAAATAATATTCAAAAATTAATTTTTAGTATGTAGAAAACTGTGGATTTCATGGATTTTTTGTTCTTTTCTAATTAATCTAATCATATGGATGTTATCCACCTGCTTGGTTTTATAAGAACCTGCTCTTGAATCATTCAATTTTGATGCATAAAATAGATTTTTTTAGGCTTTAAAATCAATGGCTCATAATCTTCATTATTATTCAAGCATTCAAAAATCATATTTTTTCATAAAAAATGCATTGTTGATTCCTAGCAAATTCACTATGCCAAGCACATCCACATGGTTAGATTTGCCAAAAAAGTGTTGGAAACTTCTATATTTCTAGTTCTCATATTCTAGTGGCTATATATGTATATATGTGAGTAATGTGTTCCTTAGGCTCCTTTTTCGTTAGGTCTCATTAGGCTCCTTTAAAAATCATAGTTTTAATATTTTTTTCTCACGTCTAACACTGTAGATGTGATCGATAGGTTTTGCTTAGTGGGAACCGGCTTTTGGATTGCTGAAATCTGACATGTATACAAGTTTTTTTGATAATCCAAAATCAATGGCTATGAAGCTACCCTTTTTTTGGCTCATAAAAATATGTTTTTTCATCAAAAAAAAAAGATTCAAGAGTCAATTATCACTAAATCGGGCATACTAAACGCATTCAACGATTCAGATCTATCATAAAACACTTAAAACCTATGGGGTAGAATGAGAAATGGGGCCTAATATGTTCACTTCTCTCTCTCTCTCTCTCTCTCTCTCTCTCTCTCTCTCTCTCTCTCTCTATATATATATATATATATATATATATATATATATAGCCAGTATGAACCGAGATTTTCATGGGTTCTTTCATTTTTTTCTTAAATTTTACCATACGGGTGTGATCTAGATGCTTGATTTTATAGAAACAAACTCTGGGATCATCTAATTATGATGCATAAAAGGGATCTTTTAATGCTTGAAAATCAATGGCTCAAAATTTTGTAAATATTCAAGCATCCAAAAATCACACTTTTTTCATCTAAAATACATGATCCAACAGTTGATTCCTAGCCAATGGACCACATCCTGCAGGGTTGGATTCACAAAAAAAAAATCTTGAATTCATATTCCGGTTCACATATTTCCATTAATATATTCTAGTGACTATATATATATATATATATGGGTTAATATTTGGTGTTACTGAAGACACCAAATTATATGAAACTTTTTAGTTAGAAATCATAGGATCAAGCTTTATCAACTTAATATGACCACATAGATGTTAGATGTGTTTAGGAAGGTTTCTTTGCTAGGGTTTCTTCCCCCACCGGTTTTCCTTGGGATCTCCAGCCTTGCACCGACGATCTGCACCGGTTTCTTTCCTGCTCTAGTAGGAAGCCCCTCCCAAGTCTTCTCCTCCCCGCCGGCTGCTTCTTTCCTTGGGTTCCAAGGAGGTGAAGTTGGGCGGTCGGCGGGTTGCTCCCTTGCTATTGTTGTAGGGTTGAAAGGCCTGCTGGAAGTCGAGCCTGGACCTCCCCGATTCTGATGGATGATAATGGTGGTGTCGATGACCCCGGTGCTCTAGCAGGTGGTCATCTTGTTTAGTCCAGCAGTATCAAGGATCAATGTATTGTGAATCCTAACGTAGTTGGTGCTCTTAACCAGTCCAATGGTTTCACAATGCAGAACGGGACGAAGGGTCTAACCTTGATTTGTTGCTATCTCTTGAGGAAGACAACTCACGTCCCACAAAGTTTTTATGATGAAAAGATGAAGAAGTTTTCGTACTCTTTGGTTTGCAAGTGGGACTTTTATGTCTCGGAGCTTTGTAAGCAATGGTAGTTGAGTTCATTGTGCGATTCGACAAGCATGAGGACATGATTTTAGTTTGACGAAGGTGAGCGTGGATTGTTGTTGGTAGAACGTGTTTGATGGAATAGTAGGACGGCGCTGGGATTTCGAAGTTTCGCAAGCTTAGAACTCTCCCTGTTTGGGGTTTGTGTCTTTGGCCTGCCCACAGTTGTGATTAGGGAATGACTCAACACACTATTGATAGATTGCACTATCTATAGATTGAAGAAACAAAACATGGGAAGAAGAGAAAGAATCAACCACACGAAGAACAAAGATTTTACATAGTTCTGCAAGAGTTGTTTAGATTAACGACCGGACTGAGATCCTTTATTAAGACTGAGAAAAACACACACACACTACATTACAAGCCACAGATTGCCCTATTTAGATACAAGGAGTTTAGGACAACCTATTCAGGATAAAATTAATTATAGAACTACCCCTCCTCCTTGGCCAAAGGATCCGCAAAAATTAAGGATTTACATCAAAGGCAGAAATCAAGCTCCACACTCCTCCAAGAGTTGTGTGGTGCAACGATATTTTTGCTTTGATCGCTGAAGCTATGGATGGGAGCCTAATTGTTGCATATGAGAGAACCTCCTCGTTTCATTTTGCTAAGCTATTAATTGAAGTTCAAATTAATGCTTCGATGCCCGATTCAATTCCGATTACTTTGGGTGAGTCGTTTAGTGGTGACTTAAAAGTTCAAATTTAAAACGTCTACTCAAGTTTGTGCTGTGTCACTCCCGAATGCATGCTAAGGATTATTGTCTGAGACTGAAATTTGATAGCAATGGAGCTCCTAAGTCAATTGGTGATGGGTGGCAGGTAGCCATGAAGAAGATTTCTAAAGTCTGGCCTTCCAAATCTAGCAATAATATGAACCACAATTTTTTTTCTGTATTGTCTAAGCAGCAAGAGCAGGTTCAGGTCCCATCTCCTAATCAGAAAACGTCTATCGATCTGGAAGATCCTTCAAAGAATGGGGTTCAACATGATAATTATGTGCTTGGGAAGGATGGGGAGTTGAATCTGTACTCATGTCTAACGGGGGTGATGAAATCATTTTTGTGGTAAGGGGAGCTGATAATGAAGCACTTGATAGGCCAGTTGTTGATGTGAATGTTGAAGATTAATACTGTGCTTGCTGATCACTACTAGGAGGATGGTATGACTGCTTTGACGGCTCATGGTGTGAGCTCAAATATTGAGCAGAGGAATGTTGAGATGAATGAGAAAACTCTTCATGGCATTGTTGTTGACGTGAATGTTGAAGTTATTTATGTATAGGCAACTTGTGAAGAGGAGGCTGATATGACTGTTGTTACAGCTAATAGTGTGAGCTTTGATTTTGAGCAGGTCAATAGTGATGTTTCGGATGCACATCCGGGTTTGTTGTTGAATATTGGCAGGGCTGACAAAAATTCTAGCAAGATTGAGCTCAAGAGGCGGTCGGTTAGACCTAGAAAAGAAGCTGACTCGGGAGTGGCCTGATATTATGTTTATCATTGAGCGTATGATTTCTCCGTTAAGATTCAATTCTTTTAGACATCGGTATAAGGATTTCTTGTTTGTGCATGACGCTCTTCATGATGATGGTGATCGTATGTATATTATGTGTTTTTGGAACCCAACTCGTGTGGATTGCGTCAGTTTTCATGTCAATGATGGATTTATATGGTTCTTTGCTACTGATCTGGTCAAGAACAAGGGATTTATGGGGGTGGGATCGAGTTTATCTTTGTAACCAATTATGGATTTCGTATTCGGCAGTTCCATGTGTTATTTGCTATTTTGGATGTTGTTAGATCACCATGGATGATCATTGGTGACTTTAATTGTGTCCTACCTGCTTTTGAGAAAACCGGATTGCATCCTCCTTCACAGTCTTGCTCTCATTTTCACAGCTTTCTCACTGTTGGAGGTTATTTTGAGATCGATGAACATAGTCATAAGTTTACATGGACGAATAATCAAAAAGGTATTTATAATGTTCAGCGTAAACTCGACAGATGCTTTGTAAACTATCAGTGGTTTGATAATGTTGGAATGGGTAGTTTTCTCAAAATCCTTCCTAGAACTATTGCGGACCATAGTCTCCTTGTCTTTGATGCAGAATGTTATATGTAGAATAGGAAGAATTTTCCTTCCAAATTCTATTCTATGTGGTTGACAGATGATGATTGCTCCAGAATTTTTTGTGATTTTTGGAATTAGGTTCAGGTGGGCTGCCCCATGTTTTGAGTTAATAAATTAGATGAGGTTAGAGCTAAATTAATTCAGTGGAAGAGATCTCACTTTGGAAATATTGATGAAAAGGTCTCCCAGATTAGGGATGAGGTTAATTATCTCTATTCAAATCAGGTTGGATTCATCTTCCCTTTCTCCTGAAGATATTGAGAATGAAATCACTCTTAAGCAGCAGCTAGAAAAGGCCCTCACTCAAGAGGAAATGTATTGGAGGCAAAAAATCTAGAATTCTTCTGTTAAAGGAAGGTGACAGGAACACACAATTTTTTATGACTTCTGTGATGGGTAAGAGGCAGACTAACTATTTCTCTAAGCTTCTCATCAATGGCAATGTTGTTTCTGATGAGCAGCAAATAGAAGATGAGTGTTTCAATTTCTTTCAGAACCTTTTGTTAGAAGATGAGCCTAGGCAGGACAATATGCTGATGCAGGGGATCTTCTTGTCTCTGATTCTGAGAATGATTCTTTGCTTGCTCCTATCTCGGATGAAGAGATAAAACTTGTGTTTCAAACTAACAAGTAGAAGTCTTTTGGACCTGATGGTTTCCCTGGTGTATTTTATCAGAAATTTTGGAGTATTGTTGGGCTTGATGTTTCTGCAGCAATTAAGGATGTTTTAATCAAGGGTAAGATCGTTACAAATATTAACTCAATCAATGCGGTGCTTATCCCTATGATCAGTGGTCTCAGGCCCTTTGATATTTTCGACCAATTTCTTTATATAACTTCTTTTATAAAATTATTATTACGGTCATGGTCAACTGTATGCGGGGGATTCTCTCTCGAGTGATTTCGAACAATCAAGGAGCTTTCTCAAGGTCAAAGATATTTGAGATATCATTCTTCTTGCTCGTGAAGTTGTAGATTCTGTCATGAGATTGCATGTTCCTGTGCATGAAATTGGACCTCTCCAAGGCATGTGATCATGTGAACTGAAAGTTTTTGGAAAATTCTATGCTGTTGGGCTTTCACCCTTCTTGTGTTCAACGTGTCATGCTTTGCGCCACCTATGCCTTTTTCGTGTAGTGGTCAATGGTATTCCAGGAAATAAAATTTTCAGCTCAAGAGGGATTAGACAAGGTGGCCACATTTCCCTTTACAGTCATGGAAAGATTATCTAGATGTTTGGTGATGGGGATTGCAGAGAACCAGTTAGGAGTCTTGAATTTTCTCCACTTTGAGCTGAGTATATCCCACATCTTCTTTGCTGACAATGTTTTATTATTTTTTGAGACGGGGAGATGAGATACCTTGCCTACTTGAAGAAAATTTAGTTGAATTTGAATCTTCTGCAGGTATGAAAATTAATGACAGGAACTCAGTAGTGATTCCCTTGAATGTGGATCAGTCTATGTTGCAGCAGATTTCAACTGTTCTTGGTTGGCGAATTCAGAGCATAATCTCCAGTGTTTCCTTTTAAAAAAAAATGAAGGTTTCTTGGCTAAGGATCAAACCTTGAATCGTGTTATTTTGATCAAAAAATATGATTTTTTGAGTCATAAAATTTGTATGCACTGTGGATCATTAATTTTTAAAGCCCTTAAAAAAACCTGCTTATTTGTCACAATCATATATTCAGAACTCATTTCCCACTAAACAAACATTAAAGATCTAATTCATAAGGTTTATTTTATAAAAAAAATCTAAAACCTACTATTTGTAGCTCAATAGTTCCATATAATTTGGTGCCTTCAATAGCACTAAATATATATTTCTTTATGAAGAGGAACCCTCACTAAAGCAAGGAAAACCCCCAGGTGGGGCCCCACTACCACCCTACCTTACGTGGCACCCCTCTAAAAACTACGGACACACTGGTGCACTAGTGGGGTTTGATCGGGTGCCTCACCTCAGAAAACAAGAATTACATAGACGTGATAAGATAAAACTGCAGGATGGCCCTGCGAGTGCCCAACCAGTCGACGGTTTGTCCAGGCCATTTCTGCAACATAGGATCAGTGATCTCCCATCTCAGTCGGAGAAGAACCCTCTTGTTGTCTCCTCATATTCCCTTGAAAATCTGTTGATTCCTCTACAATCAGATTGTAAGTATCCACACCCTCCAAGCAAACTTCCATTGCATCAAGGGTCCCTTGAGAATTGTAAACTCTTGAAATTCAGATTCAATTCCCTCCAAGCCTCATGTAACAATATTTTAATAAATCCACATTTCCAAAACAAGTGTTGTGGGCAGCGGCTCGCGAAGTGAATGCCTTGGCGCTTGAGTCGCACCTCAGTGTTGACCTTACCTTATAAGATTAGCCACCTTCTGAGAGAGTATGGGTGACGTCTCATATTATCTCACTTAAGTTGTGGAATGGCAGCTTTCTATTGAGTTTAATCTTTACC
This sequence comes from Nuphar pumila, assembly GCF_984573655.1. Taxonomy (NCBI): domain Eukaryota; kingdom Viridiplantae; phylum Streptophyta; class Magnoliopsida; order Nymphaeales; family Nymphaeaceae; genus Nuphar; species Nuphar pumila. The sequence goes on along the minus strand of NC_143258.1, from coordinate 2,825,564 downwards.
ACTCGCTCTCTTTGCTTGCTCAAAGACACAGAAATACTTGGCGTAGTTTCACAATACGTACAACAATTTATTGAACTACTTCAACAAGCCTATGCATGAGTTATCCAGTATCTAACGTTCGTACAATAGTAGAATTATTGGGCAGCCAATGAGTTGATGGATTGGTCATCACAAGGTAAAAAAACAAGGTCTTGCTACCATCACCAACTTGAATTTTTAAGAAATAACAAATAGTTTGTAATGCCAAAATCCACTCCTTTCAAATGTCAAATGTCAAATGTCAAATTCTTAGGCCAACGGTCATATTTTTCACAAAATATTAAGGATAGCCTGCTTTCACTACCTATCCACCTGCACTACAAGAAAAATGAGGATTAGCTACTGAAAGGGCCCGTCGTATAATCCTGGTCGTCTATGATCTTGAGGTAGTTTCTTTGAGTAGAAAAAAAAACCATCACCTCACCTAGCTTCGGCCTTGAGACTAAGAATGCTCCATGTGATTTTCAAACTTGTGTCAAAGAAGAGACTTACACTGGCGCAGAAAAAACATGCGCCAGTGAAATAATATTTTCTGTCGCAAACCCACACTGCGCCAACGAAAGCCTAAAATAAGCTGAAAATTTCTGCGTGAGGCCACAACCCTTTGTTCCTCCCAAAATTCATTTGCACCCCCTTTTTTGTTCACCAACGCGGGATGCCAGACACTTTAGGGTTTCGATCTTCTGAATCGAAGGCCCTGTCCTCTCTCCATTCCCAGAGACCGAGTTCTTCGGTGAGGCGTCTCTATCTTCACAGAATCGACGGGGGAAGAGCTCGCTTCAGGTTGAGGTTTTCTTCAACTTTTCGTTTCTTCTTTTTCTTTTTTCTTTTTCGGGCTTCAGGAATACAGGTAAGTGTATAAAGGTCTCACACTCAGCCCTCCGCTGAAGCCTTCACTCCTCGTCCACTCTCTCAGAGAACGGAGTCTCATTGCTCTGTTTCTGCTTGAATAACTGTTGAAAATCTTCATGTGTTGATCTTCTGCAAGGATTCTGAGGTACGAAATTCATTTGTTTTGGGGGGGAACGAGCAGATTTTCGCGTTTGGAACCCTACTATCCTAATTTCTTCATTTTCTTAAGTATTTGGGAGTAGGGTTTCCTAAAAAGACTAGTTCCATATTGAAAGTTGTATGAACTTTCATTGGCCTTATATAGAGGGGTGGTGCTTTGGACGGCACTAGATTTTGAGTTTGAACAAACATTTGATCTTCAATTATAAACAATATATATAGATTTTGATTTGGGTTTGGGTTTGCAAATTACGAACTGAGACCGGTTCAGCTCAGTTTGGTTTGGTCTTTGACTTTCTTTTTAGCACTTGAAACAGTTTTAATGTATATTTTTGACCTTTGACCAACCATTAAATTGGTTTTGACTTTGCATTAAAACCTCTTCGAATCTTCTTGGATTTGACCCGAATCTGTTTGAACCTTACCCTAATGTTTTGCATGGGGTTTTAATAATTTAAACGGTCTATAGTCATCCATCCTCATAGACCATTGACTTTTGACTCTGTTAAAGTCGATCTTGAACTTTTCAAGATCATTTCTATTTAATTTTGGCACCTTTCTTGGGTTAGTTGTTTGGACATTAATGGCTAGCAACCGTAACCCATAATGGCTAGACGTTTTAGCCTCTTAAAGAGCCATTATATACTTAATGGGTGGCATGGGGCTAGGGTCTATATAAACCCCAGCCCTCTCTCATCCCTTACTGCTCTCCTCCCCTATCTCTCTCTCATGAGGGCTCTCTGCTCTCTTCACGAGCTCTACTTTATCTCTCCTCTTCTGGTTTTCCAAATTCAAAGTTCAGTTCCAATTACTATTCATATCCAGGTCAAATCTACCTAAGTTTCATACCCTATTCGCTTAATTTTCCTAACTATGTGGGAAGTTTAGTCTCATGTTGAAAGTTGTAGGAACTTTAATTGTCCTTATATAGAAGGGTGGTGATTTAGAGGGCATAGCCTTCAAGGGCATTAGATTTTGAGCTTGAACAAACCTTGGATCTTGGATAACAAACTATATATATTTAGATTGGGATTTGGGTTTGGATTTGTGAATTACACACTCAAACCTGGACTTGGAATAGGACCCAGACCAACTTGGCTCGGTTCAGTTTGGTTTGGTCATTGACTTTCTTTTTAATACTTGGTATGGTTTTAATACTCAAGTATATTTTCAAATTTTGACCAACCATTAAATCGGTTTTGACTTTGCATTAAAACCTTCTCAGATCTTCCTGGATCTAACTCGGATCTATTTAGACCTTACCTTAATGTTTTGCATGGGGTTTTAATAGTCTAAATAGTTCATAGCCATCAAACCCCATTGATCGTTGACTTTTGACTCTATCAAGGTCAGTCATGGACTTTTCAATATTGTTTCTGGTCAGTTTTGATGTTTTTATTGGGCTAATCGCTTGGGCATTCATGGCTAACCGCCCATGTCCCATAATAGCTAGATATTTTGGCCTTTTAAAAACCCATTATGACCTTAATAGGTGGCCTGGGATTGGGGCCTATATAAATCCCAGCCTCTCCCATTTCTCTCATCCTTCACTGCTCTCCTCTCTTTCTCTCACGAGTGCTCTCTACTCTCTCCATGAGCTCTATTTTTTCTCTCTTCTTCTGGTTCTTTAAGTTCAAAGTTTGGATCCAGTTGTTATCTTGATCCGGTTAACCCAGATTCAGCTAGTCCAAACTCGTTTGGTCTTGATCTCGTTAATCTAGATCCAATTAGCCCAAACTCATTTGGTCTCAATCCAGTTAGCCCAGATCTAGTTGGTTAGCCCAGATTCAGTTAGAATGCATATCTAAGTTGGGATCCCAATCTATACTTGTATTCATACCTGATTTGACCCTAATCAAGAGGTTGTTCAAGGTAGTCAGTGTTGAGGTTGTTGGGTTCACCCAGTGCAGGGTATAGTCTTATAATTCGTGAAAAGGCGAAAGCTCAGTTGTATCCTGGGAGCATCAAAGATTTGATCTTAAGTGGGACAACTATCGCTTGAGAGGGACAACTATCGCTTGAGAGACAGTGCATTTTCTTGTGTCTCTAAGCTCACTAGTTCAATCTCAGTTGCATGACCTAATAAGTATGAGACTTGGACTTTGTCTCTACAACACTCATAAAATTAGGATACAACACATGACCCTTAATATGTGGCTTATATATATTTGTAGATGTACTATGACCACCTGAAGTGAAAGTGTGTGTTATGGTGTCTAGAAGGTCAATTAGGATTCTCGATTCAAAGCTAACGTTATTTAGATCCCAGACTGACTATGATTATGTAACACTAACATGGGGGTTCAAACCCAAAAGGTAGCTTCACTTATGTATTGAATCTTCGCAAACAACCTCATGAGTCATCTTCTTACAGTTTTGATCTATATGGTGGATTGTTGAATTTTTTGTTCAAAACTATTTAAGTTTCTACCCTAATTCCATCATTTTTTGAAGTATATGGGAGTAGGGTTCTTTACAAAAGTTTAGTACTATATTGAAAGTTGTAGAAACTTTCATTGTCCATATATAAAGGGGTGGTGCCTTAGAGGGCATGGCCGTCAAGGGCATTAAATTTTGGGTTTGAATAAACCTTGGATCTTGGATCACAAACAATATATATTTATATTTATATTTATATTTGAATTTGAGTTTGGGTTTGTAGATTATGGATTTGGATCAGTTCCACTTAGTTCAATTTGGTTTGGTCTTTGACTTTTTTTTAGTACTTGAGACAGATTTAATCCTCAAGTATATTTTTTATTTAAATCAGTTTTGACTTTGCATTAAAGCCTCTTTGAATCTTTCTAGATCTGAATTAGATCTGTCTGGACCTTATCTTAATGTTTTACATGAGGTTTTAGTTGTCTAAACTGTAACGAACCAAACTCATACCCTTTGAAAATGCAGAATATTTTTTTTTATAACAGTACGGAAAACTTTTCAGAGACCCGGGGTCCTCACAGTTCCAATTTTCATTGGATAGCCCAACACCACAAACGAACTTGCAACCATCATCCATAAGAACTAAAACAATTTCTTTATTTATGAATAAGGGTAAATTTTAGAGACAATGTTTTATTTGACTGAAAATAAAGCAACAACTTAAAAAGCAAGAAGAACTTAAACAAAAGAAAGAGTCACTTTGTCCCTTGTTGAAGCTGTCAAGCCCAAGTATGACTCTTATCCATTCCCAGTAGTCAGTCTTACCTCACTGTTCACCATATCCTGTGAAAAATCAACAAAGTAGGGTGTCAGAACCGAAATTTTGAGCACAGCTACTTCTAAAGAAACCAGGTGAGACAAAAAACATGGATAAGATTTCATGTAATGATTTTAGTGAGTTCAGATATAAAAATTTGTAGAATTTAAATAACCATACATGCAACCAGTTACATATGCTAAGCAGAAAGAAACAGTAACGCATGAGCATATACAAGAACTAAGTAATAAGATCTTTTAGCATGCTTTTTAGGAAGTAAATAACATACCACTCACCATTCTATCATGATTTAAAGAACAATTCAAATATGCATTATCTAATGCATAATAGGAAAATGTATGATTATGTACAATGCATGATTCCCTTTATTATCTTTCATTTAAGTTTTCCTTCTTCATATGCATGTCTTATTAAATGCACACAACTTTAAGTTTCTTTTTTTAATTTTCATCGTCCGCGGATATACCAAACGGGTAAAATCTCTGACGTTAAGTTAGGTTCTCTGGGTAGCTTAGCACACAATTTGTATTTTATTACTGGGTTCCAAACTTAGCACTCGACTGAATCACCTTCGCAACATTAGACCTTCACATCTAATGTCGGGGACACAAGAGACACCCCACGCTCAAAAGTGTCACTTCCTTGGTACCAAACAAACTCACAGTTGTGACCAACACACCACTCCCGGGTAAAGTGGCGACTCTCTCCAAAACCGTGGCCAGGAAAAGGAACCTCAATATCGGGTTCAGGGGACAAAATTACAGCACACGAAGTTTTTGTATCCTCACAATCTCCCCAAGACCGTATTTTTAAGATCTTCATTTTCCATATGGAAGATCCCAGAACATATATTACATTGTTCTTAATTATGTTTTTATTTAAATTCAATTCTTTAAGTTTCCAACACCATATGCAAAAGTAAAGCAAAAATGCTTGCACCTATCGCTGTGAGAACTATTACGGGACTCCAGCCCGCAAAGACCACAGGAACAGTGTAGTAGTGTGTCATACCAACTTATGTGGTGTAAGTGATGCAATCAAATTATATGTGAAAAGAAAACAAACACACAGCTCTCCAGGCCGATGATGGTCCATTTAGGCCATCGGTGCATCACATAACAAAACCAAGTAGTGTTTATCCATAACATTATGCCAATAATGCCAAAAGCATGTGCACTAATGCAATCATAACTCAACCATATGCATGTCATTTATCAATCATATGCATTTTCACTATATGTGTGTTACCTACATCACACCCGGTATTAACCAATCCATGTCTTCTTTGAGTGTGTGAGTGTACATGTACCATTTCACATAATAAATCAAGCATTCATGCCCAAGAAGAACTATCAATAACGAGTCATACTCACATTCATGATTACACAAGCAGTACAATGAAATGCTGATATAACATTTTACATATGCACCAGGCAGAAATGTAAGTTTCTGCATATGCTAGGGAAGATGGTCGGGCTTACCAATCCTGAACCCCCATCCTTCTAGCTAAACGTTCCAGCATAGTCCCAAAGTCTGAGATTCTTGACATACACATAGGTATAGGTAGGTTCCAAAAATTTTCCTTTGTTCAGATTGGAATTTTGATCATACACAAAATCCATTAAATCTGGACCAATTTCGGGACCAGCACAACTGATTCATATCAGTCAACATGTAACCATATACTTCACTGCACATATGTGGCCAAAAGTATTAGTCTGAATAACCGGTTGCATGAGTGGACCAGAAACAGGACTTCTTTTTATACTTAGCATACAATATACTTTCAGTTTTGTTTAGTGAGTTTGATACTTCCTGCTTCAAGTATTAAGGCATCTCTAACCTTTCTGTACATATTTTTATGCTATCACAAATCAACATGTGCTAATCCACAATTTGAAACACACAAAAATCTGAGTATTAAAATTTAGAACATGCGATACTTTTAGGCATGGGAATATACTCAGAACATGAAGAAAACTCTGAACATTCAAAACATAGCACATGCGATAATTTAAGTAAGTAAATGAATCAGAACAGGTGATTACAATTTCAGTTATAGTTAGCATAGACAATGATCAGAACGTGCCATAGTTTGTAACATTAACATGATAGTACCTAAACATACTCAGACATTCGTTAAGCAGAGTAGAATTGATATTTCAAAAATGCAGATTCATTGATGCCAACATTTTCAAATTTAGATTCTCATTCTAATACATAAATTCAGTTATATATCATGCAGACTTTCATAACATAAGTCTGGGCGTAATGATTCCAATCAGAGTATTCAGCAGCAAGAATAGCAGTACATTATCAGACTTATCAAAACATGAAGGAGTGAAATTCAGTAACCTAACGCATCAATGTACAGGGCTAGTATGAAAAATTCCATAAAACCAACCATTCATTAATCACCCTTATTATAACAAAACCAAATTTCGCAGGCTGTAATTCACAGAACAAAACTATACAATAGCCAGAACTTAATTGCACAGATGTTACTAACCGTGTGCATGAAACGAAAGAACCACTAAGTTAAATCGGTTACCCTAAGACCTGTCAAAAATGTGAGGCATTCATCCAAGAACAACCTCTCAGGGGAAAGAAATGAAGATAGCGACAGGCAAAACTCAGGCCACCTGTGTTTCTTGTTTCCTAACTAGGAAACCCCCAAGTCGAATAAAACTCCCCTTATGATAGACATCCGAGACCAGACATCCCCCTTTTAGCAGAAAAATCGAAATCGCACATCCCCTTCATAATGGAAATCTGAAACCCCCAAATCATAAATTTGGGCTTTCGGGTTAGGGTTGACGGAAACCCCCAAAACAAAATTTAAACTAAATAGCAACCAAGATTTCAACGAGAAAGACAGTCAGTTCCCTTTTTGTAAATTAGCTTACATACCCTGTAATTTCCTTTTCCAACCAAATGGGAGAAAAATAGGCGAGCAAGAAGAGGAGTAAATCGGGCCATGGGAAATGATCCAAGGTTCGCCCCCATGGTTCTTGCAGAAATTGGCCATCCATAGGGTTCCCATGGACCCTCATCTCAAAAGATTACACGGGATCAAACCCGTGTTCGATCCCTCACCTAGATTCGAGAGGAGCACCGTACCTGTATTTCAGGGGTTTTTTTCGGCGATCGGATGTTGGAGACGCGAGTACAGAGTTGTTGGTGTCGCTCCTCACTGCAACCGTGGCAGGTGGACTCGCTGTGGCCGGTGATGACTGCTGGTTGTTGCAGTTTTTCGGCGACCACCTCTTCTCCGGTGCATGCCCAAATCGAGAGAGAGAGAGGGTCGAGTGAAGAGGGCGAAACCCTTTCCACCCCCCTTTTTATCATGTTGAACCCCCACTCATCTCCTCCGAGAAGCACGAGGTTCAGTTACACCTCCTGTAACCGCCCCCTCCTCCCCCTTCGATAAAAGAAACAATTGTGCCCTAGGCACGATTCTCTTTTCCATGCTTTATATGGCATGCCCCGGGTCCGGGTCCGAACCCGTGACCCGCGATACCAAATCCAGTTTACAATTGGATCCGGGTCGCCAAGAGCTAGCGGATCCTCAGTTGGATCCTTGTGGGTCCAACTGTGAGTCCGACCCCTTTATACCATAATTTTTTTTCTTTTTATCTTATAAATAATATTAGTTATTTATTTAATTTTTAAAATTAACATTATATGTATAATTTAACCCCTATTTTGTAAGTTATTTACGGATTTGCGTATCGAATCCGAACTCTGCTACTCGGGATCCAAATCCCAATTTGGATCTGGGCTGGTTATAAGAGTGGATTCGTCTGAAACTATTTACTGCTTTCTTTATTTTATTATGATTTATATATATATATATATACGGGTATATGGATTCGGAAGGTGAATCCTGAACCCATCTACGCACCATCGTAAATAGTTATCCCTTGAATTATTTAATTAATTAAAATTATTGCACTTATTTATACATATAAGATTATACAAGGTAACTTTATTCATAAAATCCCTTTATGGGTCCTGGATCCAAAATTTGGATCCCAGACCCAAATCATATAGAATCACTTAAATTTTTTGGGTATTACATCTAAATGATCCATAGTTGTCCAACCCCATTGACTTTTGACTCTATCAAGGTCGATCTTGAACCTTTCAAAGTCATTTTTGTCTAGTTTTGTTGCCCTTCTTGGGCTAACCGTTTGGCCAGTCATGGCTCATAATAGCTAGATGTTTTGACCTCTTAAAGACCCATTATGGCTTTAATGGGTGGCCTAAGGTTGGAGCCTATATAAACCCCAACCCTTTCTCATTTCTCTCATCTATCACTGCCCTCTTCTCTTATCTCTCTCTCTCTCTCTCTCTCTCTCTCTCTCTCTCTCTCTCTCTCTCTCACGAGTGCTTTATGCTCTCTCTATGAGCTCTATTTTTTCTCTCATCTTCTGGTTTTTTAAGTTCGAAGTTTGGATCCAAATACTATTTAGATCTAGGTCCAGTTGATATCTCGATCTGATTAATTCAAATCCAGTTAGCCCAAATTCGTTAAGACTCGATCTGGTTAACCTAGATCCAGTTAGCCCAAACTCATTTAGTTATGATCCTGTTGGTTAGCCTAGATCCAATTAGGAGCCATATTCAAGTTAGAATTCAAATTTATACTCGTATTCATATCCAGAATCCATACCCGATTCAACCCTAGTCAAGGGGTTATTCATGGTGGTCTGTATCGACGTTGTTGGGCTCACCCAGTAATGGGCATAGTTCTATTATTCGCAAGAAGGCGAAAGCTCAGTTGTATCATGGGAGCAGAGTTGCACGATTATACTGAGGACTTGATCATAAGTGAGGCAATTATCGCTTGAAAGACAGTGCATTTATGTGTGCCGCCAAACTCATTGGTTCAATCTCAGTTGCCTGACTTACTAAGGTAAAATTTTCAACATCTCTTTGTCCCTAGGTGCAAATGGATTGGATCATGCCAAACCCAAATTCAAATTTCACGCACACACGTGTGTGTACGAGAGAGAGAGATAAAGTTGGATATGATAAAAAATTAGAAATAAGCTTTTTACATGTACAAAATGCAATTGGGTTGCATTTTGATCCAAATGCAAACTACCTAAAAGATTGATCCAAATCTGATCTAAATCCAAAAATAAGGTGGGTCAGTCTGATCCAAATGTGAACGTGGATGTTTTGTTCAAGGATCAAGCAAATCCAGAAATAATATACTAGATTCAGATTGGATACCCGACTATATCCAATCCATTACACCAGAGAGAGAGAGAGAGAGGGGGGGGGGGGGACTCAACTCAACCACAACCTGTACTAATTGAATAAATATTAAGATGGTGGTTGAAAGGCTTAAGGAAAGTGGTTCTGCTACTCACAAAATTTATCTATAATTAGGTTCATATTGGACTGAACATGACAACCGAGGTTCTAATAAGTCAGGATTTGGTTAACAATTAAGGAATCCACACCTAACATTGCATATGACAATAGCAAACTTATAAAATAAGGCTACTTTGATGCGCAAATATATTTTATATTCATATAATAAGTTGTCCTATTATAGCTCAAAAATCCAAGTTATGGAAAAGGTCCACCTCAATGTGCATGAATTTTAAGCTCACACAACACCAATTTATCTAAGTCTGTGTTTGAAAACTTATGATGAGAGAGAGCCAAAGCTGATATGAGGATACCCAACGCCAAAAAATTGTTTGGAATGAAGGCAGTTATAGGAATTGAAGGGACTCAAGCAGGGGTATCAATGGGTTGGTGATAAATAAGAAAGCCCGATTAGAATCTGGGTCAGACCCAAGTGCCCGATTAATATATGGAGCCAAGGAGGGTTTCTGAAATTTCATACCAGACTCGGGCCCCACCAGAGTTCCAATTAAGATCTGCAATTTTTTAATGTATAAATGATATATATATTATTTTATCGGGTGTGGTTCATGTAATCTTTATAGGATTCCGGTATGGTTTCTCATCTCAAATTTTCCAATTAGACTGAGGTCTGGACCCTGTACCATCATCTCAAATCAGGTTTGGGTCTGGTTTTACCTAGATTCAAGCCAAACCTGACCCGTTGATGCCACTAGACTCCAGTGGTATTTGCAGCTCTCAAACAATCTATCGGTTTGCCAAAACCATGCATTTAAAGGATTTCTTGTTCTCATTTTCTACTAGAGCATCAAAGTAACTCAAAAGTTTTTTTTCATGAGGAACAAAAAGAAAAAATCACTCTTGAGATCAGATACCTAGTTGTGTTGGCTTGATTGTCATACTTATAATTATAGTCTTGTTGATGTAAACTCAAAGAGGCATTAATCAAAAGCAACCAAACAGAATTTTTTTTAAAAACTGATTCGAACATTCGATCTCATGAGGTCAGGAGATCGGAGTTTTAGTGAGATTTAAAAAGTGAATCTCATTTGCATGGTACCCCAAAAACAACCAAATATAAAAAAGTGAGTTGTTCATAAAACCCAAAAAGCAACCAAACATACCCTTAAAATACAAGGGAGCTGACGTCCTTGACAACAGAACCCTAGCCACTGGCCTAACAGCTAAAGCCCCCCTCCCACATCGCCAAACCCTTGTGGGTCAAGGTAAGAGGTGATAATGTTCATGGAGTGCAAAACCAAAGCTAAGCAAGAAAGATGTCTCAAACAGCAGACGGGAGATAAACAAGACCAATCTTGTCAATATCAGTATCAGCCCTGAATCGTTAGGCCACCAATTCAGCTATGTCCTCGACACCGCGACTATCTGAATCATACTTTATCGGCCAAAAAATAATAAAAAGAATTTTATCAATTATAACATGACATGTGTTAAAACCATTCAAATAGTACAACAACAACAACTACAACTACGCCTTCGTCCCAAAACAACGGGAGTCGGCGATGTGAACCAAAAAAGAAAATCATTCTGAGTCTTCCACATGAATCCTTCTCCAATCATTTCTATCCAATGCCATGTCCCCTATGAGGTTCAAAGCATTAAAACCATTCAAATAGTATTATAATAATAATAATAAATTAATTTTAAGTATTTTTTGGAATTTATTTTAAAAATAACCGATTAAGGATGAAGTATATCGAAATTCTGCCGATACGATTCGTATCGACCGATACAGTTCGATAAGCACCGATACTGATAAAATTGACCGAGACGATACACGGTAGGCGGGACAGCATCAGAAAACCATCTGCTGTCTCACGCTATCGAACGCAATCTTCGCGGGCCCCCACCTCCCCGATCTCCTAGGCCAACGATCCACCGTCCATCTTGCCTTTTCCGCTTTTCCTCTGACGGCCAAGATTCGGTCCGTCAGTTCATGATTTCTGTCCGGACGTGGAGAAACCCCTTTTGACCTGTCTCTTATTTCATTACCTGTCGCAATATTGTTCGTTGGTTGAATGAGCTTTTTACCACCGAGAACGTTCTTTCACATGGAGGTCGACTGACACGTGGTCAGATTTCCGGTACGGCTAACCGTCTAAACGAGACCCTACGTTCTAATAATCGGCAAGATGGGACCCACAGTTCTCGGAACGTGTCGATCAAAGAGGGGAGTGCAGAAAGTAAAAAAAAAACTCTAAGTTACTAAAATGCCCTAAGAACAAAATTATCAAACCGGTTCGCGCTGACAGGACCCGGTTTGAAGCCCTAACAGACCGGATCTAGCAAAAGTTAGAAGCGACCCGAATAAAAGTTTTGCGGTCTGAAACCGTGATTTTCGCACCCGATGGGGATCTCGGGTTTGGTTCGGACCCAGGTGGGACCACACTTGGATCAGATTTTTGGGTTTTGTATCGGGTCTGGATCTGATTTAATTGAATTTATTATAAGAGAAACCATACCCGCCGTTCCTCCTTCCCTCTTAATTAAAAGCCCTTGATCCATGATTTATGTTTCATATTTTTTTTTATTTGTTTCAAAAAATGATTAATTCAGATTCTTTTTTATTCTATTGATTATTTTATGATCGAGACGTATGGATCTATGAATCTGTATGTCTATATAGTATTGATTTTTTTAATGAAAGTTCCATAAATACCTTATTTTTTATATCAAATATGTATTTAATGAATTGAATGGTTCCAACAAAAAGGAAAAAGGGGAATGAAATCACAAACCCAAGTCTTAATCGGATTTAATATAAAATTTTACAAAGTATACCGGGATTCATGTATTAATCGGACCTTCAAGTCCAAACCCAAATCTTAATCGGGTTCTTATTTGTCACTATACCCAAACCCTATAGGGTTTGGTCTGGGTCAGGTCTGGGTAAACCCAATCCATTGATATCCATAGCCAGGTATCCTTCCCAATTTGGACAACCTTGGCTTTTTTGATCATATAGTCTAGCCATCAAATCGAATCGATTGGGCCTAAAATAGGAGAATTCGAATCAAACGGTTCCTTAACCATTTTTTAATGAAAATCAGCTGAATCGCTTTTATTTTTATTTTATTGTTTTTATAATAATTATTAATGTTTATTGGCTATTTGATTGCTTAGGCGTTAAATACATATTTTAGAATTCACGAATCGATCGAGTCTTTGAATCGTTTTGAGAAACGATTCGGTTCAGTACCGGAATCCAACATCGGTCATGTCATGTGAGGTCAATTTTGTCATTGTCGAAGTCAAGCGCTAATTTCGTCCTTTATGGACCCTAAGTAGGCATTATTTAATCATACTGGCACTAGCTTTATTCAGGAGAGTACGGCATCTGAATGAAATGACTTCAATACCCTCCAATACACCAACAATCAGTGACAATTCTGTAATTTAACTCGGACACGGCGTTGGGGACAATCGCACTTGTCCCGGGAAGGGGACGTAGCCTAAGCCAGGGTCACCCACACGTGTCCCTTGAGTCTTCAGATATTTCTGTTGTGCCACTCAAAGGAAAGAAGAACGTGTCGAATTGTGTGTTCACGTGGCTGATAAAACAAAATTCAAAAGCCCCCCAAAAATTTTTTAGGGATAATCAGAAACACTGTTAAGGTTTTGGTATTTTTTTTTTTTGTAAATCTATGTGGATATGTTCAACTGGAGTGTTGTGCAATCGTAGAATGCCATTGCGGTTGAAGGAAAAGTTTTATAGGATGACTATTAGGCCCGTTTTACTATATGGTACGGAATGTTGTGCTGCCAAGAGACATCATATTCAAAAAAATGAGTGTAGCCGAGATGCGTATGCTGAGATGGATGTGTGGAAATACAATAAAAGATAAGATTCAGAACAAGGAGATACGTAAGAAGGTAGGCGTTGCACCCATTGAAAATAAGATGAGAGAGAATCGTTTACAGTGGTTTGGACATATTCGACGAAGGCCTAATGATGCTCCAGTTAGAAGGATAGAGAAATGGGAAAATATTTTAGTTAAAAGAGGTCGGGGTAGGCTTAAGAAGACATGGATAGAGGTGATAGGAAAGGATATGAATGCTTTGAACATCACCGAGGACATGGCATTGGATAGAAATGAATGGAGGAGAAGGATTCATGTAGAAGACCCAGAATGATTTTCTTTGTTGGTTCATATCGCCGACCCCAATTGTTTTGGAATGAAGGCGTAGTTGTTGTTGTTGTTGTTATTGTATGTGGATATGTTCAGCGTGGTTGATTTACTAGGAAACGACCCTTGAATCATGTTTTATCAATTAAAAAAATAAATTTTAATATTTTTAAAAATCTAAAACCATTGATTTTTTATGTTTTGTAGTAACCTAAGTTTATGTTGAAATCCGACAATTCAAGAGTCAATTCTTATAAAATCAAGCATGTAAAACACATTGTATGGCCAAATTTAAAGCAAACATGAAAAAAACCTTTCAAATAGTCATAGGCAAGTATGTTATCACTTGTTTCTGTTACATAGATTTGTTATCAAAAACACATTTGATTGAATACACTTATAGGGATTATAATGACAAAAATATCTCGAGATTTATGAAAATCTCATAATAATATCGCGAGAAATTGTATGAAAGTTTAAAATGATAATTTCTTATAAGATTTTTAAAATATCATGAGATTTATAAAAAAACATAAATACTACTATTTCAATGCGATATTTATGTTTTAAATGACTACTTATCATGAAACAATAATGAAGGACCGGACCTTAAACTAACTAAAATACCTTTAAGGATGACAATGGATGGGAGAGAAATTGGGTTCACCCTGTCTTGTTCGGTTTGGACCGAAAATGAAGGACATGAAACAAGAATGAAGGTTAAAATCAAAATCCATGCTAGATGAAGGTGGAGATAAAAGGCAGAATTTTGAGATGAGACAGTAGTGGAGATATCCCTGTCGCCGCCCCGGTCCACTGCATAGTGACAAACGTTTTAAACGGCAATTTCTTGTTTTTCAAAAACTCACAAAAAATTGAAAAAAAATCATAAATCTCGCATTTTTTTCAGCAAAATCTCAGCAATAAAAAAATTAATTAAAAAATATATAATTCATTTTTATAAGAAAATATTAATAAAAATTATTTAAAAACAAAAATACACATTTTTCATGATAAATAGCCATTTAAAACATAAATATCGTGTTTAAATCACAGTATTTATGTTTTTTCATAAATCTTGCGATATTTTGAAAATCTCGAGAGAAATTACCATTTTAAACTTTCAGGCAATTTCTCGCGATATTATCACGAGATTTTCATAAATCTCCTGATATTTGTCACTATGGTCCACTGCCATCCCTAATTTAACTTTGAATGAAAAAATGA
This sequence comes from Nuphar pumila, assembly GCF_984573655.1. Classification (NCBI taxonomy): domain Eukaryota; kingdom Viridiplantae; phylum Streptophyta; class Magnoliopsida; order Nymphaeales; family Nymphaeaceae; genus Nuphar; species Nuphar pumila. The sequence goes on along the minus strand of NC_143258.1, from coordinate 2,810,534 downwards.
AACGTACCTTTTGGTCCGGTTCTCGGTGAAGGTTTTCTTCGTCGTAAAAAAAAAAAAAAGATGTGTTTTCGTTAATTTTAAAATATTAGTTTCTGGTCTGAAATTATGACTAAGCCTGGGCCGTTTGCGAAATTCTCAAAAAAAAAAAGAAAAAGAAAAAGAAAAAGAAAAAGAAAAAGAAAAAGAAAAAGGGCCTTTCATCTTGATCGGACGATGTGGACTGCCAATCTGGGAAATCCGGATCTCGCCACGTGCCCGTGGAAAACAAAAACGTGTGGGACTTCCTGTGGGTCCCGGAGGACCACATGCTGTGTAAGAAAGCAAGAGGCCACGCCGGCCACGGATGGCGTGGCGAAGGCATATAGGTACACGTAGATAATATGGTAGGAGGTGGGGTCCACGTGTCGACATCGAGGAGAAGACGTGGAGGAGTGGGAACGGACGGAGCAGGCGTTCCACGTCAGACCATTTACCCGGACGGTGACGGGCAGGCTGCCCGGGGATGGGAACGTCCCTTCTGCCATGCGTCCTCCTCCTCTGTAAAATAGGATGCCCCATTTGGCGATCCCCCAAAAGAGAGAGAGAGAGAGAGGAGAGAAGAGAAGAATGAGAATGCGGAGGGGAGGTGGGATTGTTGTGGTTTTCTTTCCTCTTTGTGATCTTAATTCTTTGATCCTGTTTGGGATTTCTGGGGTTTGGCTGGAGGCCACGGAAAAGGATAACCCTTGATTTTCCCGCTCCGTGTTTGGTGCGAGGTAATTGCGGGGTGATTATTCTAAGCTTTCAGGGAAAATCTTGGTGGGAAAACGGTAGTTTTTCTCGTCTCTGTCTTTCTTTGAAAGGTGGGGAGAAATCTAGGGTTACTGGAGGAATCCAGGGAGAAATTTCGTTTTTTTTTTTTGTTTTTTTTTTCTTGTTTTATGGATTTGGTGGGAAGTAAGGAGGGAAATCTGGGGTTTTAGGAGATATTTGTTGGGTAATTTCTGTTTCTGCTAGGGTTTTCTTCTGCATCTGTTTTTTTTCGGTTCTAAAGTTTGGGAACGGCGCGTTTGTTCTTTTTTTGCTGGAATTGTGGTTCTGTAGACGGAAATCGGGAGAAAGATTGTATTTTGAGAATTAAAGGAAGTGGAGTTTTTGAATTTAAGGTTTTTGTTTTGGGGAATCTGAACGGCTTCTTTCCTGCATTCGTTTTTTCCGATGGCGGAGATCTGCTGCGAGGTACCTAGCGATGGAGAGACAGCGCCGGAGTGCGCGCCGAGCTCGACAGCGCTGAGGAGGAGGCGCTTGGAGATCCGGCAGTTAAAATTCGTCCCCGACATCACTGTGGCTCCGCCGGAGCGTCGAAGGAAGCGGCAGAAAATCGGTACTCCGGACGTGCCGCTGGAGTGCCACGACGCTGTCAAGGCGTTGCCCGGAGAGGGGAGCAAGGACGCCGATGCCGTTTCCGGCGACAAGAGGACTCAATTCGCGGCTATTACCAGCAAGGATACGACGGGCGCCGGTGGAAATCTTGCCAGTCCGCTGGAGGTTGACGACAGGCGCCCTAGGTTCGGGACGTCGTCCGCTTGTGGCCGGAGAAGGGAAATGGAAGACGCTCTATCGACTGTTCCGGCGTTCTTTCGGCAGCCGGGCTGCAATTCGGTGGCTGGATTTCATTTTTTCGGCGTCTTCGACGGCCACGGTTGCTCTCATGTAAGTAGGCTCCCGCACAGAGAGGGTGGGAGGGGGCGGGGTGAACCAGAGAGTATAAATTTCTTCATAATGGAGAGTTATTTCGTTGCCTTAGTGCCAGAAATCTATGTTTGCGGTTAAAATTTTCCCAATTAGGGGTTAATGTTCTCTGGATTAGGCTGATTTCGTGTTCATCTTCCTCCAGGTAGCCTTGTCGTGCAAGGAACGGATGCACCAATTTGTAGCGGAGGAGCTCGGTTCGCCGCCGCCTGTAGCCGAGGGCGGCGGGGATTTTCCGGGATGGAAGGAGGCGTTCGAGCGGAGCTTCTTGCGCATGGACAAGGATGTCTCCGGCCAGGTGCCCACCGGAAACGCGTGCCGCTGCGAGATCGGAACGCCCCACCACGAGGCCGTCGGCTCGACGGCGGTGGTCGCTGTGGTGACGGCGAGCGAGATCGCCGTCGCCAACTGCGGCGATTCCCGGGCCGTCTTGTGCCGGAATGGGGCCGCCGTCCCCCTTTCCTCCGATCACAAGGTGGGTCATCTCCCTCAGTTTTGCTTCAACTGCTATCGTTTTCCGTCGATTTTTGCCGGGCCTGATGGTTTGTTGGCTTTGGTGGTGTTGCAGCCGGACCGGCCGGACGAGCTCTTCCGTATCGAAGATGCCGGCGGACGCGTCATCTACTGGGATTGTCCCCGCGTCCTTGGCGTGCTCGCTATGTCCCGTGCTATCGGTAATTTTATTTCTCGCTCTTTTTTCTTTCCGATATTTTGATATTTTTCTCGTGATTGAAACTTGAAACTTAAAATCTGCATTTTATGTCAAATATCCCGATCGAAAATTTAAAAAAAAAAGAAAAAACGATATAATCTCTCAAAACTGCCGGGGCCAGTTTTTGTAATATTTTGTAGATTATTTTATTTCTTTGCATTTATGCTCTCATATACGTTTTTTAGTTTTATCTTTTATATACGCCGATATTCTGCCGCGAATTTTTCAGGTTTAAAACTGTTTTTTCATTATATCGCGAGATTTCCGGTACCAGAATCGTGATATTTTGCGTGGGAAAGTTCGAGTCCGAACTCCGGAATGGTCCCTGTTTTCTTCTGATACGGTTCGTCAAGAAGAGCGTATCGGTTTCTTGTTTTCATGGGACACCGTTTTGACCGTGTTTGGGTAAAAACAGAAAGTCGGAATTTTAATTGTAAATCTTTTATCCACCGGTGAGTTTTGCAAACGTGATCGGGTATCGGATATAAGGCCATTAGTTTGGATCCGTGTTTGCGATTTCCCCTATCCATTTGTTTATGGAGTAGCAGTTTGGATCTACGGAGTAGGGCTGTAAAACGAGATGAGCTGCATGTGATTCGGCTCGTGTTCGGCTCGCTGGAATTCCTCGTGAAACTGGCTCCACAAGCTTGATCGTGAGCAACGAGAGTTCAGCTGGTTAATTAATAATAAAGATATTTTACATATATTTTTTATGTCATAGAGTCAAGATGGTTGACGTGTTTGGTTTGCAATCCATTAGTACAGAATTTACATCCTTTTATTAGAAGTTTGAAACAAGTATTTATTCTGTAAATGAACCTTTTTGAGCTTGACTTGGTATGTTTTGGAGTTCAAATTCTATTATTTTCAACTCTGAAGAAATATAAAAAAAAAAAATTAAATGAGCTATCTCGTGTTCGGTTCATTTAAGTTCGGCTCGGCTCGGCTCGGCTCGAATGTGATCTGTTCGGTTCGTTAGGCTCGTTTACCGATCGTTGTTGTGAATGGCAAGGAACTGAACGTGGTTTGGGTTTTTTTTTTTTGTTTCAGGGGACAATTACTTGAAGCCGTTCGTGACGCCGGAGCCGGAGGTGACGGTGACAAGGCGGGAGAAGGGCGACGAGTGTCTCGTCCTGGCGAGCGACGGCCTTTGGGACGTCATGACCAACAATGAGGCATGCTCCATCGCGTTGAGATGTCTCCAGGGGGCCGACGGCGACCGAGCCTGCACCATCGCGGCCACCCTCCTGACCAAGATGGCCATCACCAGGCAGAGCTCCGACAACGTGAGCGTCGTCGTTGTGGATCTCAGGAGGACAATGGCGTAGCTTTTTTCGGGTTGGCTTTGTTGGTAGCGTGGGTCTGTACTTCATTTGTGTTGGGGCCCTTGGCCAAGAAGGGGAGCAAATGGTGTGGCTAATGTCACTTGTTTTTTAACCAATTTGTTGTCTTTGAAATGTAGAAGAAACAAGAAAAAAGAAGATATAATGAAATTGGTGAAAATCAAAAGCAATCAGAGAAGGAGAACTTGGGGACTTTTTTTTCAATTTTTGTGATGTCAACCTGATTTTATACTATATCCGACCAACTTCGATTCCTGGAAGCCTTGCAATTGGACGGAAACACGGTTTCAGTGTTAGTCGACGACAGGTATGAGACCGGCGGCTTACCCTGGATCGAGGGTGGGCTCAAACACCATCCCACCGGCGGTACCTTACCGGGGTCAACTGGCTGGAGGGAACTTTCCCATCCCTACAGGTGGCCCAGAACACACAAGCCGACGCTGGTGAGGCTCCTCTTCGCTTGATGCCGGGAACCCCACAACTTGAGGCAGTGGCTGGGGGCGTGTACCCACCCGCCGGCAAGGCCCTATATTGGCAAGGGCTGGTCGCAGGGGGTTACCCTTCCCCTACGGGTGGCCTCCCGTTACTAGCACTGAAGCCGGCAAGTGTCAGGTGTTGTCCACCTGGGGTGGAGACGAGCACCCGTCCTTTGGCGAGGGCCTACCAGTGGGGGCCTGGCCCGTCCCCTACAGGTGACCTCCCGTCTGCGGTGCGGATGGGGTTCCTTCCCATTCGACGTCTCGTGTCCTAGGGAACCCTCGTTGTGACGCACCAGAATGAACCAGTTTGTTTCTAAATCGGTTCACCCCAGGTATGGTACTTCAGGTCGATGCTGGGGATCCAAAACCATTTTGCATGGTTTGAGACCTGATTCTGACCTAGAACTACCTTCATTTGCCAGGTCTGATTTGGTTTTCAAGATCCACCTCAACTTGGTTATTCGGCTCCTAGTACATTAAATCCAACTCAAATCAGATCTTATCAGATTCAGGCTCCAATCATATTTTGGGCCAGGTCAAGACCAGTCTCATGCACGTTATGAATTTGGATTGGGTTTAAACTAGAATTATGTACCTCAAGATCCAATCTTGGGTCCAACCCATTCTTATCTTATACTCTAATCCAATCTCGGTTCAATCGGATTTTCACTAAACCTAGTATTATCTTAGTTTGAAACTCAACCTTAAACCAGACCCTCGCTGCTACATAGACCCTATAATGCCTTTACCCAATCAGGAGCCACTTAAGCTTAACTGCTTTGTCCCAAACCCAAATCTTGAACCAGTTCAGACACCTGATCCACCAAGAAGTCTGGATCCACAACCTCTTGTTCTACCCTGTTGCACCACCATCTGCAGCTATTCAAAGAAAGTGGGTACCCCCAAAGTAACCTTCTTTCCATGCTTGAGGGAGGGACCCACAATTCGGGGTGACTCCCACAATCCCTTGGTTGATTCTAATGTCACTTTTTAGTACAGCAGCAACGACAATGCGATAACACACGGCCTCAAGCACTGGCAGATTTGATGCCGGGGTCCTTTTCAGATGGATCCATTTGATGGAGTTGGTGTTCTAGTTACACTATGTTCCAGAGCATTGAAACATATTGGTGGCTTCGTCACCGTTGAGGGGTTTGGCTCAGGTGTACTGGATTGATCTTCAGCGGACACGTAAGGACTAGGGATTAGAGCAGATCCAAGAATGGGATGAGATGAAGCATCTGATGCAAGCTAAGTTCATCCCTGTCGATTATGCATAGCAGATCTACAAGCAATATCTCCTCCTACGACAAGGCTCACTCACGATCAATGCAATATACTGAGGAGTTTCATAGCTTGTCACTCCTTGCAAGAGACACCCGCACAGACAACCACCAGGTATACTCTGTAATTCTTTATCTGATGTGTTTAGTTGTGTTTCAGTAAACGATATAGATCATGCTAGTAAGTATGCAACCAACCTATCGAAGAAATCCAAAAAAAGGTGAGTCTCGCCTAACGTCTCATCGATCTAGCTTCAATTCTCCAGCAAGGGGAGAAGCGTCCTCCAACACTGAAAAGCCAATGATCAGTGAAGTGAACCCAAGGCCTTAACTTTAGCAAGAAGATTTAGGGCCCACTTACAATACTAGGTCGAGAACTCGAGCAACCGAGCAGGAAACTCATTGTTTTCATTGTCGTGAGATAGGTCACTTAGTTTTATAGTGTCCAACCCTCACTAAGGGCAATCATCTAGCTGAGCAAACTCAAGAAAGTGACAGGTCTAGTTTAGGATGTTCTGAAGATGCTCAAGAGTCGGGACATGAGAGCGACACAGATGAAGAAGTTATTGAGATCGACAGTAATAATGTCATCTTCTCTCGGCTTGTTGCACTCTCTCATCCAAACATGAGTCTAGAGGTTATGGTTCATAACATTTTTCATAAGAATTGCAAGTGTAATGATTGAGTCATCATCGATGGTGAAGCATGTGAAAACATGGTGTTTTCAGAATTGGTCCAGCGTCTGTGTTTGGAAACCAAAAATCACCCTCACTCTTACAAAATGTCATGGTTTCAAAAGGAAAATGATGTGGCCATTCAGATTTTTCATGGGACCACATTATCATGATAAAGTTTGGTGTGATGTTGCCCAAATGAATGAATGTGTGTTGTTTTGTTGAGTCGTCCTTGACAGTATGATAAACGGTCATTCATTTGTTGGACAAAAACACCTACTCCTTTAAGTTCAAGTTAAAGAAAATTACTTTGCATCCTCTTAGGAAACGGGACAGGACCAATGAAATGACCTCTCAGAAGCCTTCAGGGTTAGTTGGTTTGTCACGAAGAGAGTTCTTACAAGAATATCATTATGTTGTTGACCTAGCTCCCATCCCTCATGTTGGAGAGGGTGTTGGCGCTCAGTGGGGACCCCGAAACATGAACTGTAGCTTCAGTGCATGTTCCTGGGGGAAACATATAACCTGCCCGCAGTAGATGCAAGAAATTCATTCTCAGGTCAAATAGAAGCTTCAGGAGAGTTATGCAGCATACAAGTCTCATGTCAATGCAGATCAACGTCATTTTGTGTTTGGGGTCGATGACCTAATCATGATTTATTTGCTATAAAAACGATTTTCCTCTAGGATATATGGAAAAATTGAGTCCTTAAAAATATGACGTGATACTAGGTCAGATTGCATACTTACTTGACTTGCCTGAAGACATGCATATATCTCCAGTCTTCAACGTGTCAAATCTTTTCATTTACTGTAACACCACTAATTCGTCGGAGTCAAATCCTTTCCGGCCATGGGAGGATGATGCAGTATGTGTTTACGATAATTGTGACTCGAGTTGGGATCCGAATCTTACCCATGTAGAGATGTAAACAGATTCGGTTTTGAACAGTAAAAAACTCATAACAGATCCGCTTTTTAACATATAAACAGATTTGGGTGCCCATCAATTTTGGATATTTGTCCGACTTTATCTCAAAAAATCAAAACCATATTAGCATCTGGTTGCAATCGGATATGGTTTTGGCTTGATCGTGTTGGATTATGCTTGCCATACTTACAGTCGCTTTTTCGGCGGTGTAATGCTACCAGGCACACCACAACCCCCATCTTACTTGGGCTTAAGTCCGAAAGGAGGTGCTCATATGGGCGAGCCTAGGGGAGAGACCCGGTCGCGTTAGATTATGCTTGTCATACTTACAGTCGCTTTTTCGATGGTGCAACAACCCCCATCTTACTTTGCCTGATCGAGTCCGAAAGGAGGTGCTCACACGGGAACTCGAACCTAGGGAAGATACTCTATGCAAGAGCTCGAAACCATGTGGGCTACCCCGTGGGGTCTCACATGCAAAATATCTTAAAAAAATAAAAAACTTGTTAGATCTGGTTCTTGCTGTACAAAGTTACAAACTTGGACCTGGATCTGATTATGCCTAAGCCAAGTCCAGTGAGATTCAGTATTGGTGCTTTGATGTCAGATTTGGATTCGGGTCCACCTGGGTTCAGCTTAGGCCCGACTTTGGGAGCACAAGAACAAATGGCAATGTATCAAAGGTTCATCAGCTGGTCAATTGGTTTTTGCAAGCGATTAACAGTGCAAAGGGATTGCATGTTATGTTTGGTGATAATTAATGCCGGACTTTCATGCTAAGCCTGGAAAAACGGATCATGTGAGTAGTATATCCGGTGCTTTGGCATCTGTCACCGTCCATTCCGTTCATCGCAGCCGTTCATTGTGCAAATAGCAGGGCCTACACTGATGTCATTAGGAGTGTCAATGGGTCAAGGTTGACCGAGACCCGACCCGTCCCTATAGGGTCAAGGATTGTGATAAACAATGAGGCCTGATTAAAATTCAGGTCAAACTCAAAGGTTCAGATTAATATATGGAACCGGGTATGGTTTGTGAAATTTTCTATCAAACCTGGCCTGACCCGAGTTTCGACTAAGATTCACAAATTTTCAAAGTAAAAAAGGTTTAAAAAAATATTTTGCCAGGTATGGTCTGGGTCTGGTTCGTGTAATCATTAAAGGATTAAGGTATGGTTTTTCTTATGGTGGGTCTGATTGCTTGGGTTGAGTTTGGGTCAACCCAAATACAAACCTGACTCATTGACAGCCCTACATAAAATGCATACTAAAGTACTCTGTCAAGCCAATGCCTAAAAAAAACAAGTTGATTTGGCTTATTTTTTAATAATTTTTAAAAATAATTTAAATAATTTTTAAATATTATTATCATATTTTTGTGACACATCATTTGTTGGTTAAAAATTGATCCATTCAGCTCCAAATCATAATCGCCCAATTGGCTTAATCAATTTGAAAATTGATTCAGGATCCAAAAACCATTTTGATAACATTGTAGCTACCAAATCCACTCTTTAGTGCAAATATTAAGTGAAAACACTCTCACCTCCTATACCAAAATGCAGTTTCCAAGCACCACCGTGTATCTACCAAATGCATAAACTCCAACCTGGGCTGTCAGTTTTCAAACAGATCCTTAAGTGGATTCTACTCACTCCTCTAACATGATTAAACCTGGACCACCATTCCATAAGTGGAACCCAAGCCCGATTGGGTTTTCATCTGTGCTCAACTTGCAATGTGTGACCCATAAATTAAAGCGGGTCAGATTTGAGTGGGATCTTGATCCAAATCCAATGAAAGTGGCCCTTTCCCCTTGTCACAATCACATAGTCAATCCCAACTTGAGTCTTATCCAATGTTGTCAGTATTGATATCGGCCATGTATTTTATTGACCAATGATTCAGGTAGATTGATGGATACCGATACTCAAGTGAATTGTTTTGAATCGATAAAAAAAATAAATAAATATTACATGTCAATCAAAACTTGACATGTGTTAAAGCCATTAAAATATTATCAAAAAATAATTTTAAGTATTTTTTTTTACATTAGTCTTATCTCCTTGCATTCATGGACAAGGCTGCCAAAAGCCCAATCCCACATAGGTGCGACAAGGCATAATGAGGATGAGGACCTTATATAGATAACGCCAAAGGGCATCCAAAAGTGTCTATATGGGGAAGATAAGGACCTGATGCATGCGTCTGCACACAATGTAACTGCACTTTGAAAGGTGTTAATAAATAAAAAATAAAAAAATTTGTTTAAGAATCCACCTTTGTCCATAATTTCAAAAATAAACTTCACTTTTCTGAAATTTTTGATACCGACCTTACTTTTTCTTAAATTGTCAAAGAAGTACTCAAGGTTAACTTCTATCATTTAAAGATATAACCACTGAAAAATACTTTAACTTTCCATATTGATCTTTGATGTCAAATTGACCTAATTTTGCCGTGTAGTTTAATGAGTTTCTTAAAACAACATTTTGAAAAAGAAACAAGAAAAAGGTTATGCCATTGCTCGAGCTCTACAAAAGACTGAGAGACTGATTGTTTCGTTACCATCGTAAGAAAATGTTTTTCGTGAGTATGGGCACAGATTTTTTAAAAAAACTGTGAGCTCAATTTTCACATGAAAATGCTTTCATAGGGGGCAAGTACAAAAAGATTTGCACATGAAAAGTGGTAGGTGGTGAGAAAAACTGGAGCCCACTTGTGCTATCATAAAACTTTCCACCCATGATGATTTAATCTTTCCTTTACTCATGATGGGAAAGAAAGAGATGACATCTCTCCAAATTTTCATGAAAACTGCATGAAACAAACATGACCCAATAGCTTTGAGTAGAGTATTCTTGTCATCTTTTAGAAATGCACATTTTTGTTATCTTTTGCAGAATGGCAAGCCTCATTTTGACAATTTTTAAAAGGCGAGTCTTGTATCAAGAATTTTTGAAAAAATGGTCTGTTTCTGAAATTATGAGTAAATGGTAGGTCAGTATATAAAATTTTGCCAAATAAATTAGAGAACTAAAAGGTTAATTTTGGTCCCCATATTGGGGCATGCTTGTATGCCAGCTCTTTTCCTCCCCTTTGGCTCAATTGTGGTGGAAGGAAAAAGAATGGGAAAGAGGTAACTTGGGGGTGGGGAGTGAAGATTTAGTGGTACACCAGCCTTTGTGAAGACAACTTACAGCACTCTTGAGGCCTCTCAGTTGGCTATTTCTTGTGAAAGTTGGATAAGATATGTTGGTGGGAGGGACCATGCAAGGGTACCTTGCCCTACAACTTGGCTAGTGGTGGATGGCCGAAAGCCACTATAAGGGCAGATTAGGTCATATTGTATACAACTGATTCTTCGCTTATATTTAATCCCCACCACACATCTCACCCAATGGAGATAATTCCGGATCCACTTTCATGGTTCTCAAGTGAGATGCACAATTTTCTAGTGAGAGATGTGGCTAGGGATGGCAGTGGGGCGGGGCGGGGGACAAGGTCTCCACCCCCGCCTCAAGATTTTATCCTCCACCCCCGCCTCCATCCCCGTTTCATGTCCTGCATCCCCGGTTCAAATGGGGATGAGGCGGGGCGGGGCGGGGATATTGCGGGGAAAAGTGGTCGGGGCGGGGATCGTGGCGGGGATGGGGCGGGGCGGGGAAAAGTGGACGTCCATCCCCGCCTCCACCCCCGGACAGGGATGGATTTTAACCTTCGTCCCCGCCTTCATCCCCGTTTCATACCCTTCATCCCCGGTCCAAACCGGGCAAGGCGGGGCAGGGCCCCGCTTTCCCCCGGTCCACTGCCATCCCTAGATGTGGCATAAATTCAATATAATCATTTGATTGGCTTTATATAAGGTTTTTACCAATCTGAAGCCAACCAATGTGCAGTCGGTGATGAGGAGGTTTTATCATTGGCCTATCTAAAAAAGATGGATTTTATTCAATATAACTCTGAGCTCACCCTGATGCCGTTCATTGATGTGATGAACGGCATCCAGAATGCCGTGGATTAACCTAACTTTTGAGTTTATTTTGCAAACTCTAGAGGTTGTTTTTCTAAAGCATCCAAAAAAAATGTGGAATCCATCTAAGAGATACAGAGTTCATCCATGGATATTTTGGATGTCATTCATCACATGGATGAACGGCAGTGGGTGATGGTAATCTGTCAGAGCCCACTCTGACTTGATCCGCACTCGAAAGAAAAAAGTGTGGATCGGGGACCTGTATTGTTGATTGATGTTGAGCACCTTGCAGGTTGCACGCATTTGCTGGACTTGCAGTGACTTGTACGAGTCACCCTATTTTAGTTCACGGGTCTGGTGTCCAAATCGCTCCCTTGTAGTAATGTAAATGGTTGGGATTCAGAACTGATATCTGGTCAAATTGAAATACATTTAGTCTGATTTATTCGACAGCCGAAATGGAACACAAATGACAATCAAAATCGAGATTTCTCTTTTTTATTTCTTTTGAAAGGCAAGCTAGCTAGGGTTAGGCTATGTCGCATAGGTGTGGGCGCAGATGCGAGTGCAAATACAGGTGCGAATGCGCGACATTTTAGAAAAACTTAGGTGCAGGGGGTGCAGAGACTATATATATATATAATTTTTAACAATTTTAAGTTAACATGTGTGTATTTATGTATTTATATATAATATGGATAAAACTAAACTTGATTAGGGTTAACTGAATCTACTTTTCAAGGACCTAAGTGTGCTTGACTTTACCAAACACAAAGGAAGCATACTCCACCAGTTATTATTCAATTGTACCACTGGGGTTTTGAACCTACAACGTCCGACTCATACTAACCACGCAAAATCCAGTAGAGTATTACATCTGAATCCAAATTCGATACATCTGAATTCAAATACGTGTAAAGGCTACATCTGATGAGCTATTTAAGCAAATTGGATCTTAATGAAGTTTTACATTACAAGAAAATTGTTAATTAGCGACGAAAATTTGCGGCGGATTTTTTCTGTCGCAAATTTGCGACAGACTAGCTAGAGAAAACTTTCTTCATGAATCTTTCGCTAAGTAGCGACGGATTAGCGATGAAAAACTTTTATCGCTAAACCATCGCTACTTAGCGACATATTAGTGACACCAATTTTTTTGTCGCTAATTCTCAATATAAGAAAACATTTTAGCGACGGATTTAGCGAGAGAATTTTTCCGTCGTTAATCCGCCGCTAATTAGCGACGGAAAAATTCCCTCGCAAAATCTATCGCTACTTTTCGATTTAAACCGAGCACGAAATTTTCCCTCTTTCCATTCAAAAATTAAACTGACCTCGCTCGATTTAAACCGACTTCGGATACTGAAGCAAGGAAACGAGAGAGAGAGAGAGAAAAACTAACCCGGCCTCAGATTCATCGGTCTCGTCGGCGACGAGAAACTCCACGACGTCGAGTTGGAGGTGAGAGAAGAGGATGAGAGGGAGCTCGTGATCGGCCTTCCTCTTGGGGTTGTTGGAGCGCTCGACCTCCTCAGCACCAAAAGCCGCCTTGTAGAAGGCGACGGCATCGGCCGCCCTCGGCGCCTGAACCACGAGCTTTGGCCTGAGCATCGAGAACTTCACAGCGGATTCGCCGTCGTTCTCTGCTCTGCTCCCGTTCTGGTGCTCCCCTTTTTCCTGCGCCATCTCTCACTTTCCCCTTCCCCCGAATGCACGAAATGAAACCTTAGAAATGGAACCACAATGAAGAAGAGGTAAAGTGAATGCACGAAAAATGAAGAAGAAGAAAAAATACGAACTAAGCAAACACCGGTTCATAGAGGACGGTGACGCCGGAGAGCACGCTACTTAGCGACGGATTTTTTATTTTTATTTTTTTTAAATTTAGCGACAGATTAGCGACGGATAATGTCCGTCGCTAATCTATCGCAAATTAGCGATGAAAGTAACGACAGATAAGGTTTTCTGCTAATTAGCGAGCAAAAATTCGCGATGGACGCTATCTGTCGCTAAGCAGTTTAGCGATGACTTAGCGACGGATTAGCGATGGATAGCGTCTGTCGCTAATCCACGATTTTCTTGTGGTGTTAGCTTTTCCATCTAAATATGAACTTGACTTTGAATCTGATTATGTAAAAGCCAATTAGATCAGACTTAGCAATGCTTAGGCCCGAACCAAATTCTACTTGTTTATATCCCTACACCCTGGTGAGAGTCGCCCCTATTAGTAGGGACCTAAACATGAGCAAACATGAGCAGTTTCATATGTAAGCTCATAAAGCCATTCACATCACATTTTTTTGAGTGGAGCCCACATTAGGTTTTTTGTAGAGCAAGTGAGTCTAGAGTTGGGGTTAATGCTAAGTTAAAATTATGGAGACAGACATTGGAAGCAAGAGGTTTTAAGTTGAGTAAGAGTAAGACAGAATACATGGAATGTCGATTTAGTAAGCAACGAAGTAGTGATGGGAGTATAGTGAAGCTTAGTGAGCAAGAAATACCGGTGGATGATTCTTTCAAATATTTGGGATCTATCATTCAAAAGTATGGAGAAATTGATGGAGATGTAAATCATAGGATAAAGGTTGGGTAGATGAAATGGAAGAGTGCAACTGGAGTTTTGTGCGATCGTAGAATGCCATTGCGGTTGAAGAAAAATTTTATAGGATGACTATTAGGCCCGCTTTACTATATAGTACGAAATGTTGAGCTGCCAAAAGACATCATATTCAAAAAATGAGTGTAGCTGAGATGCGTATGCTGAGATGGATGTGTGGAAATACAATAAAATATAAGATTGTGAACGAGGAGATACGTAAGAAGGTAGGCGTTGCACCCATTGAAAATAAGATGAGAGAGAATCGTTTACGGTGGTTTGGACATATTCGACAAAGGCCTAATGATGCTCCAGTTAAAAGGATGGAGAAATGGAAAAATATATTAGTTAAAAGAGGTCGGGGTAGGCCTAGGAAGACATGGATGGAGGTGATAGGAAAGGATATGAATGCTTTAAACCTCACCGAGGACATGGCATTGGATAGAAATGAATGGAGGAGAAGGATTCATGCGGAAGACCCAGAATGATTTTCTTTGTTGGTTCATATGGCCGACCCCAATTGTTTTGGGATGAAGTTGTAGTTGTTGTTGAAGTGATGCTGCCACGTGGTTGATCATTATGGTATTGCTTATGACATTGATGATGATTGGATTCCAGCAAAGATGCTTGACTATGTCATTAGTAGGTCTTGGACCTGGATTGAACCAGTTTTGTTTATTAGTTTCAAGTGCCCGTTTGTTTACTACCTGACCAAGTTCCAATCACAGTCACAAACATCAGCAATATTCTCAAAATATTGTAATTTTCAAAAACTGATAAAATACAAAATAATCATAAAATCTTCTAAAAATCATGTATTATGGAAAATATCATAATATTAGCAATTCTTAATTGTTATATCTTTTGCTGAAAATGATGGTATTGGGCAAAATGGTGCATTTCTCAAAATACCGAGCAATTTGACAAAATACAACACAACCTTCACAACTCTTGTGAATTGTGAATGTCTCCAAAATGTGCAACATTCATAAAAAAAAAAAATAGCACAGGCAAGAAAACATTCCCAAATACAGTATGCACAACTCCATGACCTTCAAAACATTTTTGGGATATTCATAAATCGAAAGTTTGGATATGCAGAAAATTTTTGTAAAATTGCTAGGTATTTTGGAAAACACACTATTTTTATGGTTATTTTCCATATTTTTTATGTTTTTTGTTATTAAAGAAAGAAAAAACAAAGCTTTTGATTATGAAACAAGCATTTTTCATCTTTTCTATAAGTCTTTAGACTTAGATGTATACTGGGGTAGAAGGCAAGCGTACCACCTGTCAGCCAAACACACTGTGTATTGAAAGAACAAGAAAACAATCAAGTAGACAAGACACCAAATTTATGTAGTTCGTCAAAATCGCTTAGGATATAAATCTTTATTGAAACTGACAAGTACATGATGCTACAAGGCTCTCAAGAACAAGAAGAAAATAACCTATTAAATATGTGATCCTGCAGATCCGAATCTGAAATACAAGCAGCCTGAATCTATATCCAAATATGAATAATATCTGATGAGGCAGAGTTGAATCCAGATCCAAAATACATGTCGTAATACCATTATCGGATCCCCCAAAAAAGGGTTAACAAGAAGAAAAAAAAACTTTTACATGTACAGAATTGTAGTCAGGTCGTATTTTGATCCCAATCTGGAATAGAAAGTACTGATTCAAATTCGATCTGAATCCAAACATGATCTTAGTAAACAAATCTAAATCCGATCTGAATGCGCATTCGGATCTTATTTAAGGATCGTAATCAGGAAATAACATGTTGGATTTGGATCAGATATCAGATTATATCTGCAACGTGTCCAAGTTTGTCTGTGTTGATCGGAGGTTTCTTCAAGGCAACGAGGGGCATAAGCCTAATCAACAGGGTAGAATACCTTATAAAGATCCAGATTATCATGAGAATGCCCAGCAGAACAGGTCAAATCGACACAGAGTATTTTTCAAATTAATTAAAAAAAAACTTCAAACTGAGCAGTGAGCACTAAACATTCAATTATGATCCAAACCTAACCCTCTAAAGGCTGATTTTTGCCAGTTTTGTCCTTGTCATCCAAACATCGCCTGATTGGTAAAACCTTTTAGGTCTCCCCTGTCCACTGGAAAGTACACCCAGCTTTGACCTTGGGCAAGCAATGCCCATGTGGGTTTCAAACCCTGATTGTCCCATGTCAGTTGACAAACTATAGTTGCCCCTAACTAGGGATAATTAACAGTTGCCAAAAAACAAATTTGAATGAAGGACAAGGGATTTCAGTTCTTGGATCTACTATCTCGACCCATCTCAACCAGTCTCTATAAATTATCCTGCTGGAGGACATGTAATTGTGTCAATCTTTTTAGGCAAGCATGATTTCTACTATAAATCATTACTTTTTTATCCAAAGTGATTTGGAAATTGGATCCTAGGATCTCAAATTAATCTCTGGTCGACCCTCAACCCCAGCCACAATCCCATGTATTTAGAGGTGTTTCAAGGATCACATAACCAATGATCTAAGATCCTCTGTTTGCAAAATGAAGGATTTTGCATGAGCCCACACCAGATCAGACCCTCGGTCTGAGATCCGAGACGGTCCAACACCATCCTAGTAAAGGAATATTTCTTGGGATTTCTTTTTCCTTCGATTTTCAGAAAACCTTTCTAAAGGACCTCAACTATGAATGGTTCATTAATGGAATTCTTTTACAATATACATATATAGCACACCTGCCTGGGTCGCCCGAGTGGCATTGAACCTGGGGAGAAGGTGCTGAACCCTTCATCCCAAGTTCATTTCTCACGGGTGTGTGTAACTTTACCTTCCAGGGGTGGGTTCATTAAGTGACCCGGTTCTCGGCAAGGGTTCTTCATCATCAAACTAACATCAAAGTCCAGAAGTGTTCCATCAGCATCTGCACCAATGTTGTCAGTATCGGTCCTATATCGGCGATTTAGGGGAATCGGCCAATACCGATACTCAAGTGAATCATTTTGAATCGGCCAAAAGATACTAAAAAATATTAAGTATCAATTAGAACGTGACACATGTTAAAGCCATTCAAATAATATAATTTTTAAGTATATTTTTACATTTATTAAAAAATAACCAATTCAGGGTTGAAGCCTATTGATTTTCTGCCGATATGCATACTGACAACATTGATCCGCACAACCATAAGTACTATTTCTTTGGATAACCCAAGGAAAAAACCCAATCACCGACCACACATTGCCTGGCCTTCAGTTGGTACCCCCTGCCCACCAGAGAGTACACCCAGCTTAGACCTTGCGGCCAGGGATGCCACTCATGGTTTTGAACTTGTGATATTCAGTCAATTGGGTGACATTTACAAGTTGCCCCTACCAGATGAGCAGAGCTCTTATGGGCAGTCATAAATAATTTTTCAAGCAAATGAAATTAGCACAATTTTGGCATAAACCTTTTCATGGAAAAGCTCTACATCTCAAGGCACCAAAAAAGTTCAAACTGTGCTTGTTGGTCACAAGGACACTCGTCAGCTTTGACAAGATTCAGAGAGTAAACAACCACTGCTGATAATCAATCACTTGTACCTTCTCATGTTTCACTAAAACTAGAACCGAAAAGATGTTGAATTGTGATTACAATTACAAGACCTTGAGAAAATCCAAGAATCACAAGGCATTGCAAGCATGCCTCAGATTCACAATATACCCACCTTCACCTCCTAGAAAGCGCATTCTTGGCAAACATTTGTCTTTCATAGGTCACACAAGTCACCACCATTCTCTTCCATAGAATTCATCCAGAACTCACTTTGACAGTGACTTTATTGAAATGGCCAACAAGCAACTGACTACAGTCAATTGGGTGTTAACACGTCTTGACTTCCCATTCTCACCTTGTCTTGAAGCCACATGGTACAACAGCTTCTTTGCCTCCTATAAAGCTGGTGCTTGCGAGGGCCAAGAAGCATAGTAGAACACGAAGGAAGAAAGTTGAAATGATTAATGAGATTCTCATATGATTTGTCTTTCTTCTTTTATATAGTATGCATGGAGATTTCATGAATTGCTCAAGTCATGTATCAGAAACCACTCTTCTAAAGTTGTGGTTTTTATCGTCATGCCTTTGCATGTTATTGAGGTGGTTAGTAACCTCATGTACTCACTAATCTTCCTTATATCTTTTTAATTCAATTTTTTCTCTCTAAAAAAAAAAACTGACTACAGACGAATTAATTCACATTTATGGATAAAAGTTAGATCAAAACAGGATACACTCATCCGGTAATCAAAAGCCAAGAAGCAAAGAATTGATGCAGATCAGAAAGGTAAAATGAAGATTTCATTTTGCCAGACAGGCATACATGCATGCATACGTACAAAAGTCCCTAAAACAAACCCTTCTTAAAGATGCCACCATCAAGCCAAGCTGCATAACCTTTCTAAGATGAGTTCCAGGTGAATCTCGCCAGTACTTCCAATCCAACAACTGCTAATTCAAACTTCAAAATGTTATCATGACTACTCTTATTTCTTCTGTGCTTTCAGCTTCTGGTAACCTTTGTCCGTACCAAATAGCCTGAATGGGGAAAACAATAACCAAATTGAGCTGGGTAATCAATTCACCATCCAATATGTCAAAGAGCACATGCTGTGCAGACAACAGAAACATAACAGATGATGTATTGGTACCAAAATCTGCAAATATAGCTAACATGATCTAGGGAAATGCACACAGATCTAGGTTTATACTATCTACTAAACGGTTCTAACCCTAACACGTCATGAATGGTGATGCCCATGTTCACCCAGGTCTACATAGCCTGAAGTAGATTCTTTTTTATTTTATTCTCCTCCTTTCTGCTTTTATGGTAGAAAGAATATTTTACCAAGACGAACCCCAATGTGAAGGAGAGAAGAAGTCACCTATAACACACACAAATGTGAGGGTGGGAAGACTTAATTTAGCTCTAGATTACCGCAGGTTGTTAAACAAACATGGTCTGAGAGATCAAAAATCAAAACCTGAATAATATGCAATTGGCAACGTTAAGGCTAAATTTTAAATAAAAAGAATGGACTAATAGATATGCAAGTCAACAACAAAAGTAGAAAGCCATAGACATGAAAGCCCGATGATAGCAATTATAGACAGGCAACAAATACGAGATTTAAAATAAAAAAACGCTCTTACCAGTCCATATATGTGAATGTGGAAGAATAGTTGCCAGATTTTGTATAAAGCAATCGGTGATGATAATCATGAAAATCAGCCCTGTCAATAATTATCAAAATAAACTAATTAAAGCAATGAAGGAAATGGGTGAAGCCATGTAAGTATATCAAGCCGAAGTCAGAGTTAAACACCAAGAACAGCTTACCCTCCATATACAGGTAGCACCCTTGATAGGCTCCAGGGGAAATCATAACCACAGTGTGCCTCTACCGTCTCCAGGACTCTTAACACCATCCACAACCAAAGAGTAAATAGATGAGGCCCTGTGATGGCTGGTCCAACAATGGTAGCAAACCCAAGGAACAATATCTCAGCAGGATGAGCATATTCTGAAGTTAATCCAAAAGGTGTTGCATACCTGAATAGAATCACAATAGTGTTTTCTAAGATGTCCAAAATAAAGAAAGATTATTCTGCAGGTTTTACAATTATAAGAATGACGGGAAGATAAAAAATGGTGTCTTACTCATGATGGACACTGTGCACATGTTTGTACAACCATTTGGTATGCAAAATCCTGTGACCCCAATAAAAGACGAAATCCTCTAGGATGAAATAAGAGATGATTTGTGGCACGACGACTTTCCTGTAGAATCAAAACACATATCATCATTTTGTACAGCATCATTCATGCAAGAAAAGTGAGAATCTTACAGAATGTATAACCTATTTAGTTGCAGGAGAACGAAATCCCCATACAAGTGAGTGCATATCATATCAATTGACAAAATCTAGCTACAAAAGACCTGGCTGAAAGTACCAGGATGGCAACGGAAGAGTGCTCTGCATTCCCATGTATCTAAAGACAGGATATGAGACAATCATAACTGGGAGGTTCACACAAAAGTGGAAAAGCAACAGCTTTGTGATGCATTTCTCCTGTGCAGCTGGGGTATTAGTTTTGCTCTGTAGATAAACAAAAATAAATCAGACCGTCATAGGAGCAAATAGTCCCCACAATCAAAATTTCAATAGCATAAGACATAAGTTAACCTAAAAAATAGGTCCCAGAAAATTAGACACCACCCAATAAACCATGTTAATTCAGTATGCACTTAGACATTAATAAACCACTAACATGACACATTACACAGAATTTGCAAACCATTGTCTACAAAGCAGAAATAAATTTTATTGGGGGGGAGGAGGGGGGATTGCGGGGTATAATGTAGAAAATCACTCACACAGACAACAGTCTCTGGTTTGAATCCAGCCACAGGTTATTGCCCAGCTTGGCTAGCAAAATATGAAACATTGTCTCCGTAATTTTGACATAATATACAAATGCAAGTTGAACCAGAAGAATATCATAGTATGACCATAACCAATTGAAGATGCTCTCAAGGCTGAAAATTTTCAAATACCCTAACATGGTGCAGTATGGATCATCGTAATGGATTGTGCACATGTCACACTAACCAAATTCCAGTAAATTCTCATACATCCATACTTTGTGTAACAAAATGTAGTGACAATGATGATGATGATGATGATAATAAATATTAATGTTAATATTATTATTTAGCCAGCAAATACAAGAATATTAGCTATCAGCTTTAATCTTAGGGATATGCAGTACAATAGGTACTGCAGGTGTAACACTAATTTTTTCCAATTGACAGGTGCACGGACTCTCTCATACATGTACAGGCTCACAGGTGTACCCTCTCAAGGTTAGTTAATAAATATTGTGAGAAGATAAATATAAATAAGTAGTTATTTCTTCAATTTATTACGTTGAAGAACAATACTAGATTGGCTTAATTAAAGAACAAAGATATTGATAATGATACAATGCTGAAGATCACATAAATGCTCATTTGCGCAATTTGGCTAATAGCCCTTAAACCAGAATACCATACTAGAGAAATTACAAAGAGGCCAAAAACCAAAAAAGAGAAAATGTTCCAGTTTATTTTTGACAATTTTCATAAAATTACCAGTGATGATGTCAGATGCTGAGTGCAGATGAGCATAAACTGAAATGGCTATCAAAACTGTAAAATCAAGAGCTGTGCATGATCCAGAAGGGATTTTCAAAGGCCCATCATGTTTGACGAAACAATGTTATAATGCAAAAAAGCACAGCTATTAAGTCCATTAACTAGAACAAAGGATCAAAGAAGCACATGAATACTTCAAGAAACAAAATAGGGCCCTATACAATAAAGATCAATACAAGGAGAAAAAAGTACATAAATACTAAAAAGAAAGCAGGAAGAAGCTTAGGCACATCAGTGGAACTGGAACCCTATAAAATTTGAATCATGGGCAGCTGGGTGTCCTCTTTTGCTGCTTGCGATAGTTGTTAAAGCTACATTATCTATCTCTCAATCAATCATATGACACTATTTGCAATCACGACAAAGCAGACTAGAAGGCATGAGAAGAGTTTTAAGACTTTCCAGTATAATGAAGAAGAGCACCTAATGGTCATTTCTTGGTTCATTGGCAATCTTGTTGCTGATCGAGGGTAGCAATCAGTATTTGGTCAATGACAACAGCCCATGGTGGATGCATCCTATGTACACGTATAGATTCTTGGCCCTACCATGCTAAATTCCTAGAATACATGTTCATGCATGCAAAAGGAATATACTTATTGGAAGAAATTGGATGTGATGGACGGATGGCAAAGGAACTAAATCTTATTGATCAGAAAAATACTACAGGTGGACAACCCCAGCTTGACCATCAAAAAAGGAAGAGGGAGAATGGGGGGAAGATCTAACTCGGTTGTCTGATAAAGTACATTGTTCATGATTTATCAACTGTGGTATTTCAGATAAATTGTTCATCTTACTCCTAGTCAACAACCAAGATTTCACTATTGGCTTGTGTCCTATATATTATAATAATATTTATGCATTGATTTATTAAAGAACACAAGTTTAATTACTGCAAGGAGCTTGCAGCACAAGGCCTAGAAAGTTAATTACTTGCAAGTTGCAAACTTTCTATCACTGACCTATAATCTATGTCACATGGACTCTTCTAACAGGGCACCACACCCGCATCGCACCCACACCCAGGCGGGTGCGACACTTGGACACAGCCTCCTTTGTGTTAGGTGAAGTCCACCACACTTGAGGTCCATTTCTATCCAAAAGTAGATTCATCTAACCCTAATCAAGTCCATTTTTATATATTATATATATAAATACATAAATGCACACATACTAGTAGTGTTAACTTAAAACTGTTAATATATATATATACCCTCCCCGCACCCCGCACCCAAGTTTTTTTAAAGTGCCACATCGCCGCATCCGCACCCATACCCGCACCTATGTGACATAGCCTATAATGAAATTTTAAAGTCTGCTGTTACAAGAAACCTGCAAGATTTTGAGAACAACCTAGCACTTGAAATGGTGCAAATTCCATCTCTTGGTACAAACACCAATTATTGATTGATTCCAGGTAAAGGGTTTCAGCATCCTCATTACCAAAACAACAATATTTTACAGAGGGCATTCTATGAATCATAACTTAGCTTCTACAAATACAATTTCTAGCAACAGGTAAGCATCAAACAACAGTAGTCCTTCCAGAAGAAGTGCCATGAAAAAGCATTTCCCTCCAAATTTTCTAAGCAGAAATATAAGGCAATACAGTTAGAATGATTTCCTGCATCAAACAAACAATATTAGGTAGCTATAGAAATACATAAAAGATACCCAAGTAAACCATCAGCTTAGCACCACAAGATAACCTTTTTTTATGATGAGGAAACCTGTCCAGGATGTCAGCCATTCCAGATGTGTGCAAAATCCACGTGGACAGGCCTCTGATAGGACAGTAAAACCCCAGAATGAAGCATGTGCACGCATGCACACACTCACAGAAAGAGAGTAGGCATATAGGACCAATACATAAGATAGACAACAACCTGAATCTTGTACTTGCTTAACAACCCAGCCCTTTCAATGAATATAAATGGAAGGCCTGAAAGAAAGAAGATGCTTTCATGAAGAAGAAAACTTCCCAGGGAAGCAAGTTGAAAATCATTGAAATGTGTAGTCAGGTACTGCATCACCAAAAAAACAAATACAGGGTATCAGCAATAAGAAAACTATATAACACAAGAACATTTCTTTTGATACAGGCAGAAAACTATAGCTAAATAGAAAAAAATTGATGAATACAATCAACCATAGGAAACTGACACACACACACACACACACACACTATATATATATATATATATATATATATATATATATATATATATATATATATATATATATATTCCAATCCTTTTCTTGCAAATCCAACCATGTAGATGTGTTTGACATGGTGAATTTGTTAGGAATCAACTGTTGGATCATGTATTTTTAATTGAATAAATGTGATTTTTGAATGCTTGAATACTTTTCAAGATTATGAGCCATTGATTTTAAAGTCTTAAAAAAATCTCGTTTATGCGTCATAATCGGATGATTCAAGAGCTGGTCCTTATAAAACCAAGCATGTAGATCACCTCCATACGATTAGATTTAAGAGAAAAGAACAAAAAAATCCATGAAAATCATGTTTCACACGGTACTTCTCATATTCGAGTGACTCTCTCTCTCTCTCTCTCTCTATATATATATATATATATATATATATAGAGAGAGAGAGAGAGAGAGAGAGAGAGAATGAGGATTATCCTGCCATCTTTTTCGGTTAGGTCACCCCGTTAGGACCCTCCAAAATTATAGTTTTAGGTGTTTTATGCTACATCTGAACCGTTAGATGTGTTTATCATCGTTCACTCAATAAAAAAACATGTATTTCATTAAGCATCTTTATGCTCAGATATGTATTTTAAAGATGTAAAAAAATCAATGGTTGATATTGTACTAAAATTTGATGATAAAATATTTACATTTTTACATCAAATCAATTCAAAACAAAGCTAGTTTATTAATACTTAAGCAATGATAAACACCTCTAATGGTTAGGATTTAACATAAAACACTATGATTTTTTGAGGATCCTAACCAAAAAGGGGCAGGATAATCCCTATATATATATATATATATATATATATATATATATATATATATATATATATATATATCAAGAGAGAGAGACAGAAAGTGGTAGCTGCCTACCATTTTCTGGCTAACCGCCAATGGACGTGTGAGTGTCTCACGTGCATTGAAGGTATAAGGTCTTTAGCAGTGCTTTCAAACGGCGGTAAAGGCCTTTAGCGGTGCTTAAAAAAGAGTTTATAAAGATCATTTGGTCTTTAGCAATGCTTTTGTGTGCTGCTAAAAGTGCTTTTACACCGAGCGAACGTGCAATGGTGGTAGACCAGCTGGGTGGTAAGCAGCTACCAATCACTATGTATATATATATAGGTGCTCAACTGCAGCTCAAGCATGGTGACTGTCCATCGCGCACTTGATGGACGGTCAGCACAAAAAAAAAATCAAAAAGCACACAAAAAGGAGCTTTTAGCATTGCTTCGAAATGCCACTAAAAGATCTTTTTCTAAATACTGACGGTACCCCCTCGGGATTTTAGCGGCACTTTGAAAGTGCCACTAAAGCTCATTTTTAGCAAAAAAAAAAGGGGCATTTTTGCTCATTTTTGAGCTCTGACCATCCATCACATGCGTGTGATGGACGGTCAGCGCGATTGTGATCCTTTTGAGCATGTATGGATTGAGTAGATCTCTCTCTCTCTCTCTCTCTCTCTCTCTCTCTCTCTCTCTCTCTCTCTCTCTCTCTCTATATATATATATATATATATATATATATATATATATATATATATATATATGAGTTAAAATACAAGACTTTGGATTGCAACAATATTAAAGACAAGCTAGTTGAGTGATGACACATATGCGAGTGCCTTTACAATTAGAACCACAGTAAGACCCATAGTCTTGCATTGCACTAAGTCTTGGGTCAATCAAAAAAGCAACAAGAATATCACCTGAACCCACCAAATAACAATTCCAAACTTTGCTTGTCTTGACATGAATATGTGATATTACTTAGAAGCCTCGGATGACCCACTGCAAGGTGACTCCATGATGCTCCTAGAATAAACATCCCAAGGGATGAAAGGCAATCTACTCTCCAACCCAGAGTTGTCAGTCGAGGAAGCGGGAATGGAAAGCAATACGGGAAGCGAGGCACTTTCAAATTTTAGGAAGCGAAAACCGTGGGACGACTTAAAAGCGAACTAGGAATCATCTCAGAAGCAACCTAGGAAGCGTGGGGAAAGTGAAAAGAGAGAAAAAGATAAAAAAAAGCAAAAAGCAAAAAAAATGATGGGAAATAGGGGGACGCAAGGGGCAAGCGAACTTCCCTAAAATGGAAAGCGTGCTTCCCCAAAATTGGAAAGTGTGCTTCTCCTAAATGGGAAGTGCGCTTCTCCTAAATTTTTTTTGCACTTCCCAGCGCGTTTCGGAAGCGCAAAATGCTTCCCAATTCCATGTGACGCTTACGGTAACTCTGCTCCAACCCAAGTTTCTAGAAAAAGCATCATCAATGTTTACAGTAAGTGACACTTGCTTGGCCAGTGGCCAGCTACAGGGTACACATTTAGTTGATTACTGTAGATCATGAGTGCACTAGAGACTACCTACACAAAGATACTAAATATGTGAAAATAGCATATGACATGCCATCTTTTGATTGCAGTGTCATTTTGGAACATCAAACATAGTTACAATATCAGCGATATTTTGAAAATATCATGAGAATTTTTGAGAAATTAAGGTAGCTGATAATATCGTAAAAATCTCACGATATTTTCAAAATATCGCAAAAATGAAAATATCAATGATATTTTTTTCAGAATTAAAAAAAAAGCTTATTTTTATGTATTTTAAGTTCAGTTTATCTAGTTTTTTGTTTCTTTTGTATTTTAAAAACTTATGAAAATTGTTTCTTCATATTTTTGTAAGAAAAATAATAGAAAATCATTTTTTATTACTATTATTTATATTTTTTAATATTTTAAGCTTCCAAGATTTTCCACCTTTTGAAAATATCTCTGAGAAAAACCCTTGTCAAGAAATTACCTTGAATGATGTAGGTGACCATGATATCTAATAGGCTAGCACTCCTCTCAGAGCCAAGATATTCATTTGGCTGGACGTGGCAATGGCTATCCCTATACATCCATCTAGTGACTGCATTATGTGCGAAAAGAAACTTTAGTCATGTAGACTTCAAACTTTTGTTGTGTAGACTTTCTTTGGTACACAAAATTTCACATACAGTTTTCTCAAAAGAAACAAAAGGGATTTGATAAGTTGTTTCTTATTCCTGCCTTCATATATGAGCTCCATCAAGAAGTTCTTTCATCTTTAGTTAGATAAGAAAAACCATTCACTTTCACCTGGAAGCAGATTTGGTAAAATAAGAACCTGAGGAATATCTATGGCACAGGCGTAATTTTTGGTCATAGTCAGCAGTTAACAGTTAAGAGTCACAGATACTTGATGGATGGGGCTCCAGCATGCACTTCCCAGCAAACCTTTCACATATAGAACCTTGCAGGGCAATTTCTGTTTCCGGGCCTAATATACAAATGCCATCAAAGAGTCCTTCCATCCTTCCTTAGATCAAAAGAACCATTCCTTTTTACCCCAGCACAGATTTGGTAAAAGAAGAGCCTGAACAATTTTAAAGGTACAAGCTTATTTTGTCATATTCAGTGGTTTTGTAGCAAATAATGGTCAGGAGTCTTAGATATTTGTAGCCTGGGCCCCAGCAGCATGCACTTGTCAGCAAAGTTTTCATATATGGAACATTGCAGGCAATTTTCTGAGCCCAGTCTTCATATAAGACTGCCATCAAGGAGTCATTTCATCTTTCTTAGTCCACAAGAATCAGTAAAAGAAGAAACTAAGAAATTTTAGGTTGGAAGCTTATTTTTTGTCAGTCAGCAGTTGCGTTGCAAATAACAGCTAGGAGTCTTAGGTACTTGATGGTCGTGGCTCCGGCAGTGTACAAGTTTCATAAAAAATTTAGTTTAGTTGAAAGAAACTCATTCTCTTTAGAGGATCCGTAACTCACACTTTCTATCTTTTTATTCAAGCTAGCAGGAGAAGTAGGAACCTAGAATCAGCAAAAACTGTTCCAACTAGTTGTACGTTGTACTCTGTTGGAAAGTTCACTTAAGCAAAAGTATCAAGTCAAGAAAATTCAAAACTTCACAAATCAAACTCTAAGCATATCAACTTTGGTTCAGACATGACAAAACTACGGTCATGAAAAGAGCAGTATTATATCAAACAGAAAAGAAAGAGACATGATGAGACAGCGCCTCGAAAGTTACTTCTAAAAAACCAACAAAGTTGAGGATGCCTAGACGTATTACTAATGCAACTATAAGAATTTAAACCCAAATAGAATTCCTTGTTCTTGAAATATAGAAAAAATTGTCATGCGTTAACAGGCCAATTAAGGTGATGGTCTTTAAGAAAAAATCTTTATCCAAAACCCCTGTCAAAGAAGTCACACTTAATGGTTCTACAAGAAGAAAAAGAAAGCATCAACCAGATTGGAATGAAATAAAAGTAGGGAAAAGAAATCAGACAGCTTAATATGAAAGCAGGTGACAATATTGGTTTGTATATATTGTGATAGCCGTAGTTAGTTAGCTGTAAACACCAAAAGAAATTCGGCATTTGGCAGCTGTCAGGCATATAGATTGTAACAGCACACGTGTAACTAACTGAAATAATTGACTCATTCAATGAAATGGGACAAATTCATGTGAATACCAAGGACATACAGATATGGTGAAATCTGGATAATAAGAATTTTGGATATTAATAACAATGAGTTTGTCTTCTCCCAAGAAATCCAGGTGTTGCCGCATCTGACACAGTTTTGATCGTGTTCATGAAATGTCATAGTGTCGTGCATATTGATTGCACAAATACATATAGAACTAAATAAAATAGTTCACTCTATTTAATGAATGGGACAAATTGAAGTGAATACCAAGGCCAAATAAACATGTATCCAGGGAAACCCAAACTGCAAGCATTTTGGATTCTAGAACACGCCAAGTTCATCTTCTCCATAAAAATTCATGGCATTGAACGTGTCTACACAGGTTTATTCGTGTCTACGCAGTGTTATAATGTGTCTGGTGTTCATGTCAGTGTCATGCTACGTAAAGTATGTGTGAGACATAACTCTAAAACAGCTAAGATTATCCAAATCATGGATTCTTCTCAAGGCATCCCATATGTTGCTATACACACCGTCAAAGCCTAAAGGAAACAAATTTCCATCAATTTGGAGAACTTGCTGGGGAAAAGCCAAGAAATAATTTTATTCCTCCAATAATCAATCGAAGATGTCAGCAATGAGGAGCTCATGCGCATAAAAAAATCGGATGTTTAAGATAAGTAAAACAGGCACGGAAAAAACACACAGCAACACCATCCAACACTAACAATGCCACCAACCAAGCAAATAAACACACAGTATTTCCTATATAAAACAGCATCAAACGGACAGAATCGCATGCAACTCCAAAAAACTCCCGAATAGTCCATCACTGCAAAGAAAAAAAGCTCCTAATGCAAAATTCAGAGCAATCCAGTCCGTTATCGCATCAAAGAAACTATAATCACCAAAACAGCAACGACAAAATCAAGAACCAAAACCAAGTAAAATCCACGTCGAAATTCCCCTATTTACAACGTGAAGACGAAAGAAACAATTCCAGCCACGAAAAATACACGTAAAGAGCGAGAAATCAAGATTCCGCACTTCAGGATAAGAAAAAAATCCCGATAATTGACACGTTAACAAAATCAAACAAAAAAGCAGAGAAAAAAGAGAATATGCATCTCGTGAAGACAGATGATGTAAGAAAGAAAAGGGAAAGAGACAGAAAAAGGAGATTAAAGTAAAAAAAAGAACGGAGCGAAAGGAGAGGAATCTGTACCAGCCATCCCGTTTCAAGAAGCGAGGCCATCTTAGAGAGAGTATGTGTGTGTGTGATGAGTGAGCGAGTCGGGACGGAGTAAATACCCCGCGAGTCGGAACCGATCTGTCACTTCAGACGGGGAGAGGATCGCCGGTGGATGATCGGAACCGGCCGGAAAAGGAGACGGAACTGAGGAGGAAAGAGAGCGAAGGAGGAGGTCAGAATGTGAGAGAGGAAGAAGGGAATGACTCTCTCTCGCTACTCTCTCGGAGAGGACAGACACGAGAGCATATGGTACTCTCTCTCTCTGGCCTTTGACAGACTGTCCACGCGTGAGGAGAACCGAACCCCGCACTTGAGCTTCTTTTATAGGCACCCGCACCTGAACTCTCCCTTTCGCCCTTAATGTTTTTCCTGATTTACGATATTGTCCTATCCTTTTGATTCGGATGAGACGAGCCGAATCGGATTTCGTAGCTCTTACGGGGTGAGGTGGGGCGTGGCCCTGTTTCTCTCGCTCCACTGCCATCTCTAATTGGGGACGGGGCTGGACGGGACAAGGCCGTGATCGAAGACAGGAACGAGGTGGGGCGGGGAAACGGGGCGGGGCGGGGCGGGCCTCCATCTTTGCACGGGTTTTGATTTTAACCTCCATCCCCGTTTCATGTCTTCCATCCCCAGTCCAAACGGGGCGGGGCGGGGCGGGCCTCGTTTCCCCCTAGTCCACTGCCATACCTAATTCTTTTCATGTTTAATTTGATAAAACTAATATTTTTGGTTTTAAAATATAAAAGTATATGAACTGTTAAAATTAGTAACAGTAATGAAAATCCATTAAAAATTGTAAAACAATGTATAAGCATAGTATATGGATTATTAAAAATACTGAAAAACATAATTAAAAACTAATAAAAATCACAAATTAATGTTTGAACATTGTCACAAATATCGGTTTAGGCATTTTCTTGACAAGCGGTAATCTTGCGATGTTTTTATAAAATGCTTTTCTTGACAAAAATGTCAGTTAATACTTAAAATATATAAAAATATAATAAAAGCACCAGCATATATACATAAAATGTTAATATCATGTTAGTAATGCGATAATATCATGATAAAAGTGTGATATTTTCAAAATATTGCAAATTTTTAGAATTATACCAGATTTTGAAAATTCACAATATTTTCAAAATGTGGCCCATTGGTTTGAACATGGCATGTCCACATTTTGTTTTGTGCCTTTGGATATAACTAGGGATGGCAGTGGGGCGGGGGACAAGGTCTCCACCCCTGCCCCCCCTCAAGATTTTATCCTCCACCCCCGGCTCCATCCCCGGCGGGGATGGATTTTATCCTCCACCCCCGCCTTCATCTCTGTTTCATGTCCTCCATCCCCGGTTCAAACGGGGATGAGGCGGGGCGGGGCGGGGATATTGTGGGGAAAAGTGGATGAGGCGGGGATCGTAGCGGGGACGGGGCGGGGAAAAGTGCACATCCATCCCCGCCTCCACCCCCGGACGGGGATAGATTTTAACCTTCGTCCCCGCCTCCATCCCCGTTTCATACCCTTCATCCCCGGTCCAAACGGGGCGAGGCGGGGCGGGGCCCCGCTTTCCCCCGGTCCACTGCCATCCCTAGATATAACACGTCCCTTAATGTGTCCGGTTTGACTGGAACCCTACCCACACCAAACCCTATAGGGTTATGGTTTGGTGATGAAGAAGAAGATTCGGTTAGAATCTGGGTTGGACCCTATGCGTCTGATTAATATATAGATCTACATATGATTTGTGAAATTTCATATCGGACCAGGGTTTGACCCGAATTCTGATTAAGATTCATGATTTTTCAATGTAGAAAAGATAAAATAATGTATTATTTTGCCAGGTATGGACCAAGCCTAGTTCATGTAAGTCTATATGGTTTTTCCTATGTCAACACTTGGACCTGGCTCTGAACCCATTCTAGCACCCCTAAGTTAGTCTGAGTTTGGATACACCTGAATACAAACCAGGTCCAACCCATTGATAGCCCTAGATTTCAAGAAGGAAATTCACGATAAACTAAAGATTGATGTGAAATCTTGGATAATAACCATATGTTTAATTTAGACTATACTTATCAAAAGATTTCCTAATGTTATCAGTATCGGTGTGTATCAATATCGCTAGAAAATCAATTCGATACTTGACATGAATTGATTATTTTTTAATAAATATAAAAACAACTTAGAATTATTTTTTAAATATTATTTTGATGTTATTTTAATAAATTATAGTTCTTGTATGCATAAAAAGCAGTGTTTTTTCTACCATTCAGTGCGTGAGGCTAAGTGTGACATGACACTCGAAAAAATGGCAAGGATCAAAGAAGGCAGTGTTTGTTAATATAAGTTTTAAAGCAAAATCCATAAAGAAATTTGTTTGTCTTTTGTATGTTAAAGGATGCAGATAAAGTGTGGTAGACCGAGTGGATAAGTAAGTTGTTGGCAAAGTTAGTATGGGATATTTTGTAGAATTAAGGCAACATAAGTGAACCTGCCTTTACACCAACTCTTGAATATGAAATTGCATACTATGGCTTTAGTGATTCAAAAATATTGATTCTTGCAACGCGAAGAGAAACCCTACAAAAGGCTCTCCAACATCTCCACATTACAAGAAAATCATGGATTTGCGACAAACGATATCCATCGCTAATTCATTGATAAACTATTTAACGATGGATTGACGATGGATAGCACCTATTACAAATTTTTGATCTCTAATTAGTGACAAAACTTATTCATCGTTACTTCCGTTGCTAATTTGTGACAGATTAACGATGGACATGATCCGTCGCAAGTCCATCGCTAAATAAGCAACACAGATTTTGTTTTGTAACGGACATTATCTGTCGCTACTCCGTCGTTAAATTTTAAAAAAAAAAAAAAAAAAAAATTGCTTCCTGTCGGGCGATATTCTGGCAGCAATAAGTCAGACTTGTACCACACCCGACAGGCGTTGCTCAGGGTCTTAGACCCGAGCGGACCAGCCCGCCACTGCGGGGTCTTATGCACAGAACCGACGTGCTCTCCGGCATCGCCGTCATCCGATATCAGTCCTTCCATCCTCCGTGAAACTTTTGTCCAGCGGCCGCTCTGCCTAGCCGCCGTTCTCCGATATCAGCCCTTCCGCTTTTCTGCTTCCCTTTTCCCTGCCACTTGGCCAGGGATGCCTTGATATGCTTCACCGACGACAGTCAAGGAAATGGCCACTGGAAGAACCTCTGCAGCGTCAATGACCTCGTCGGCGATAGCGTCAACCCGACCGCAGCGAACTGCTTTGCGCCCTCCATGAAGAAGTCGTCCGAACTTCGTCGCCCTCCACGAAGAAGTCGGTTTAAATCGAGCGATGGAGAGGTCGGTTTAAATTTTGAACGAGAAAAGAGGAAAAATTATGCGCTCTAGATGGGTCGGTTTAAATCGAAAATTAACGATGGATTTAGCGAGAGAATTTTTTCGTTCCTAATCCATCGCTAAAATATTTTTTATGTATTGAGAATTAGTGACAAAAAACTGGCATTGCTAATCCGTCGCTAAATAGCGACGGATTAGCGATGAAATTTTTTTCCGTCACTAATTTCATAAATCATACGAATGTTAGCGACGGATAGTTTTATCTAGCTAATCTATCACAAATTTGCGATGAAAAAAATTCGTCATAAATTTTCATTGCTAATTAACATTTTTCTTGTAGTGCCACCAACTTAAGCAGTCACAATATTCTTGATCAAACCAAACTCGCCTTGGACATACAAGTATGCTCTAATACCACTTGTTATGGGTATAGCTCGAGTGAAACACACAATAAATTTGTTTTTGCACTTGACATGCCTCGAATTGTTGTAACTGCGGCGCTATCAATCGATTCACCTAAATTGTTGGCCAAACTGTACGGGTTCTGATGCTGACAACATAGCGATGTTGGACACTAGGTTCTCTACTCTGAATTTGATTGTAATATCTGGTCAGCCACATTTTATGTGTGTATGTATGTATTTTATGAGCTAAATGATCTTTATGGTATTGGGGTATCTGTAGTTAAAAATCATCATACATTGTACTAAGTCAACTTCAAAAAGCATGGGGTCATGACTTCGAGGTTTTATCACACGGCCACGACCAAAAGGACACGAGATACGATGTTTTATATTGTATTTTCACTTTACCTAAATAGAACATGACATGAGAATAAATTGGATTCGTTATGGCAAAATAATCGTAAGCAATCGAAAAGCCTTTCATATTTAACATGCTTCTATTGGTAAAAAAAAACTAAAAGCATATTTATAAGAAAAATAAAATACAAATCATCCATCTTAACAAAAGATTGCTAATAAAAATGTAAATATCATGATAAAATTGTGATATTTACATTTTAATGAATATTTTGAAAGTATCATGATATTTTGCATTTAAAATGGTGACTTCATGGTTTCTTGCAATATGTTTAAAATATTGTCGATATCTGTCACGTGGATTGGAGTATAGTTTTGACCTATGACACAAATACACATGGACACGGGGACGCGCGACATGCAAGTTCAATTTTTTTTTGAAAAACAGGACACAATGACAAATTTTTTTAGTTTTTTAATCAATAAGAAACAAAATTTTTGATACTTTAATATTAAAAATAGTTTTTATTAAATTAATACTTAAAATTATTAAAATATAAGTTGCACATGTCAGTGTCTGTGTCCTCGTGTCTGCTCTTGTCATGAGGGACACACCACCAAAATGGCATGTCCATGTGACATAGGTTTTGATAGGTTCTTTAATTAAGTAAGGCCTCCTTGTCAATTCAATCTCAGGTTCCTTCTTCTGTGCTTAGCTTAGTAATGTATTAACCTGTAATCTTGTCCATTTTGACCTTAGGGACACTGACCGTGTTTGGAAGGACAAGCCTCCAGATTGGGACATATTTGATAGCGACTCTAAAGTGAGATAAACTATTGATCTCTAATTAAATGGCCGGGTCATGTATTAGTCTTTTTTTTATTTTGATAACTGAGGAAAAACTGCCTCGCTCAACCAATTTATTAGTCAATTTAAATCATTGTTAATTCAAAGTCAGCTATTCCTTTGGCCCTAGGTTAAGGGCTACCCTAAATGCCCATGTGACAAATGCACATTATCCCGCCCAGGTGGCACGAGCAGGCTTGGGAAGAAAGTGCTGACCCTTTCGTCATAGGCTTGACTCTCACTGGGTGTGTGAGTGCCTTTAATTGCATGAGTGGCAGCGGGCTTGGGGAGAAGGTGCTGACCTTTTTATCTTAAGTCTGACTCTCACTAAGTGTGTGAGTGCCTTTAACTGATGGGTTCTATATGTCTCAAGCTGATCTTTCAGAATGGGCATGTGCAGTGCGAAGCTCTACTGAGTGAAAAATGCATCGAGTGTAAGAATGCACGGTATGCGTTTGCTTAATCGGTGACGTGCGATGGTAGCAGTGCATACGATAGGCATCAGTATCGTCGTTAGTGCATCGTTGTGTAGTGGCACATACGTAGAGCATTGTTTGGTTAAGCAGTGCCAGCGGATCAGAGGATGTTGCCTTTGGAGATTTGGTTAAAGACCTCTCGGCTTGCAAGAGACTTTTCTCATGCGTAGCGGTTGGACGCACGGGGGTACGTGTGGGTTAGAATTAATTCTTCCAGGAATCACCTTAGGTGATTCCAACCGAGTATGGTGATTCGGGGTTAGTCGAGTGAATGCCTAGGCGTCGGCGAATGAGTCTGGGTGGTGCTCTTCGCTATGGTGTTCAATCATCAACTGGTCTTCAGACTCGGGCCATAAGGTCTTGTTTCTTCAGTGACAAAGTTTTGATATATCGTGCGCATGGAGATGCAAGACGTTTCATGGCACGCAAGGCTAAGGCAAAGTTTGTGTCTCTTTTGGAAGTGATAGCTGGTATGGGATGACTATGCACTAAGCGACATGGACTACATGGAATGCATATTTGGGAATGTGCTTGATTAGCTTCTGCTAGGTAGTTGCGCACGGGGTGGTGCGCAGGGCCAATGAAAATGATTCAGCACATGAAAATATGTTGTTACGCGGCCTTTGGCCGTTAGCCTGTCCAGCTTGGGCAGCTTGACATGTCGCGGGTTTGCAAAGCATTCTATGCCTGTGACAGAGCGATAAGTAAATTTGCGGTGGTAAGCAAAGACCATCGCACCGCACTGGCTTATTGAAAAAAAAGTAAGCTTGTGACACTATAAGATCTCGAGTGTCAGCAGTAACCTCATTGGGGGTTTTCCTTGCATAGAGCAGACCTGGTTCTCGACCCAAGTTCCTCATCATTAAAAAGAAAAGGTATACCATAATGGGCATGTGTTCATATTAGAACAAGGGCATATGTCCAATAAAGGCCTTTTCTAAATCTTGATAGTAATTTGAATCTCTCTCAAATCTATGGGTACTTTTCGATAGTGTAAACTCGTGGTGCACCCTTTGCTCCCAAAGAGTCGTCAGGCTTCAGTATGATGGGTACAATATAAATTTATAAACTTACGACATGATGTTTGATGAAATGAATATTGAATGATGTATTATTTAAAGAATGTGTTAGGTAATTATTGTTTTACCAAAGCTCAAGCCGAAATAAGTGACTCATGACCTTGTGCACGGTCAATTAGACCGATATGTAATATGTGTTAAGAGATCAGATGGGCAGCAGGACTTATACCTTGCCCTTGTTAATGCAAGGGGTTTGACACTCATGTGAATGGAACCTTGATCACCAGTCTAGTAGTCAAGGTCCCTTTAGTCCATCAAACCTCTTGGTGCAAATCCAAGCGTTCAAACACTGAGTTTCTTATCATTTTTTTTCTATGATTTGAAATTCATTTGTTTAGGTCAGTTCAGACCAATGTCACACACATGAATTTCATTGCCATTTGGTCAAAAGCTATATGACCTAAAAAATGCAACACTATAATGACATTTTTACACTATTATATTTTTAACTTTTTTATATACACCTACATTTTCCGATATTTTTCTCGAGAGAAAACAAAGACACTGAAATATGAACTTTTCAAACACCGAATTTCACATCCTATTTTCCTAAGATCTGAAATTCATTTCTTGGGTTAGTTCAGACCTATGTCACAAATATGAAACATATTTAGAAAAATGTCACAATTTCCTTGCAATATTTTCAAAGCCGATATGACCTCAAACATGCATGATATTTTGTACACTTTTACATTCTTATATTTTTTTATTTTTATTTTTATTTTTATTTTTATTTTTATTTTTAATACATTTTAATTCCTATCTCCTGAAGTTTCTTTATGGAAGTTAAAAAAAAAATAGTTTATCGTGAGCTTTTCTTAGAAAGATTTTCCTGAGAAGGAGTTTTGTGAGTTTGATTTTCTCCATCACAAGGACACGAATACAGTCAGATACTCAATAGGAGTTTTGTACGCTTTGTATTTTCCTGATATATTTTTTATTTAATCAATACAAATAATCTTTTACATTTTAATATATACAATTTTGTTTTTTCGTTAAAAATTACTATCCGAACAAACTTTAAAAAAAAAAATAAAAGTAATGTCCGTACATGTCGGTGCGTGTCACTGGCATGTTGCGTCGTGTCAACTGCACAAGTGCCCTAACTGTCGCGTCCCTCAGAGTTCAGACAGTCTCTGCCGCTCGCTTTTCTTCAGCAACCCAACCCGAGTCTTCATCAAACTGGACCGGTTTGTGTCCGAGACGAGTCGAATGTAAAAGGGTCACCCCTGAATCCTGACGGCAAGAAATTTACGGGAGACCCTTACCCGTTCATTACTCATGGGGTATGGGATAACTGAACGTTGCCACTTGTGGCTTTGGTTTCTCCGTTGAAAAACTGATATACTTGCGCAAGAGGACAGCTAAATACAAAGCGGTTTTCTACAATACGGTTGGCACCATGTTGAAACAACGCTATAAATGTGTCCTCTTGTGTCTGTCTATGTATGAACAAATGTCACGAGTGTTCCAAATTTTATGCAAGTTGGGAACATATTCTCCCTTCCCAACAAAAAATGTAAAATAAAAATCAAGGAAACCCTAACCCCTTCCCTATTATGATTTTGTGTCCAAAGGCTATTAAAAAAAATACATCGACCAACTTGTCTCGTTTGGACATGTGATGGAGGACATGAAACGAGAATAGAAGTGGGAATGGAAGTTAAAATCAAAACCCGTGCAGAGATGGACTTACTACTTTCCCCTGCCCCGCCCTATCTCTGTCCTTGATCACAACCTTGTCACGTCCCCAATCCTTCTTTAGAGATGGCAATGGATTGAAGAAAAATGAAGTTCTGCCCCGCCTCGCCCCGTTTGGACCGGGGATGGAGGACATGAAACGGGGATGGAGATTAAAATCAAAACCCGTGCAGAGATGGAGAGTAGGATTTTGAGACGGAGCGGGGGTGGAGACCTTGTCCCCCGCGCCCACCCCGGTCCACTGCCATCCCTAGCTTGGAGTTGTATTTGTGGTGTTGAGGATAGTGAAAAATATAGGCAATATTTTGAAAGTGCCGAGAAAACAGTGATATTTTTTGCTTGCCAGAGAAAACAGCCAAAATATCATTATATTTTGAAAAGTTTGCAATATTATTTTTTATATGAAATTATCACCATATTTGTGTTCATATCAGCTATATCTCAGAGAAAATGTATGTTTTATTTTTATATGTATTTTGTTTATATTTAGTTTTAAATTCCTTTTCTTGACTTTTAATTTATCTATTTTGTCAATATTTTTCCAATAAAAATAGTCTATTTTAGTCTTTTATGTGTTTTAGATTTTATTTCTTTTAAAGGTTTTATTGATTTTTAATTAATCTATTTCTACAATATTTTAGCAATAATAATGCCTAAAAATCAACATATCATGATAATATGGCTTCCATTATTTTTTTCATGGTAGTGCTCAATCGGGTGCCAATGGGTCGGACCTGAGCCGGATCTGCATGGATTTAGACTCAAATCTTACTGTGAAGTGCCGGTGCCAGGTTCAAGTTTGATCCAATTTGGCTAAGACAAAGGCCATGTTGGGGTTCATGTTTAGATTGCCAAAAACTGATTTTGGTAAATTCTTCATGTTTAAAGTATTTTGCATGTAAAAATAACATATCATAATTGGGTATCAGGTCAGGCCCCAGATTCAAGTTTATATACCACCCGGATCTTGTGGGTTCAACCTGATTTCCTAATCAGAACAACCTTTAAGTATATTGCTGTGTCCTAGAGATAGAGGCTGAACAGGTACGACAGTAAACTAAAAGTGTGAAGTCATATTGCACCTAATCCTCCCTTGATTGTGGGTTGGGAATTGGGATAATGATGTCCAAATGCCAAAAATATGCATGCTTAAAAGAAAATTACAAAACATGCTTACTTAAATCAACCTATAAAACATGGATGTGTAAATATAAATAAAGCATGTTTGTGCAAATCAAATCATGCATACAAATAAATCAAATATTCGTAAGTAAATATAACATGCATAAACAAATCAAATTATATGTACGTAAATAAATAATTCAGTATACTTAAATATATTGACATATCTAAAAATACATAAATATTTGGATCGTATAAATATTAATATCATATGTATTTTTTATCTCAAAATGTGTGCAGTTTTTTTATGAATACGAACGTAAATGAAGGCTTGCTCATGCCTTGGTATTTATTTTGAAGGTATAAAATTGTGCATATACATGATATCATGTCGTTTATGGGGGTCTGCAAAATGAGGTGATGACAGTTTTGTGAGAGATGATCACAAGTGCGGAGCTCGGCTTGGGCCGAGCCATGGTTCGGCAAAGGTGGTGGCGAGGTAAGCGAGTTGGCCCCAAAAACTTTGATGGAGGTGGTAGTTACGGGCGATATCGGGGTCGTCGGCAGAACCTTCAAACCAAAGTGGTTTGGCCTTGGCCGAGCTAAGCTAGGCTAGCCTTACGAATAAAATATAATATTTATGTTTGCATGCGTTGGATATTTTATGAATAAAATATGATATTTACTTTTCTCAGTGTTGCATTTGCATGCATTAGACATTTTACTTACATTAGACTTTATGAAACCTTAACTATGCACGTTTTTAACTTTAAGTTGTTCAAAAATGAGTTTTGATGAATATATGATTCAGAAATGTTTTGACACTACAAATGCGAAACTTCGATTATTTAAACTTTGGTCAGACATATATCAAGTTCTTTTATATGCATCTGAAAAAAATCTAGATTATCTCCACTTGTGATTAGGGGGTATTGTTTACGTTATATGCCAAATTTGACTGTAGTAATTTTTTAAAATACCCCTGCTGGTTTTCAAAAATGAAGGTGTTGACTTTGATAAAAACCTGATTAATTGATATTATTGATATGACTCATACATATTTGAATGTATGACTATTCGTCATACATATGTTAGTTCTTTATAAATATGTGACATTGTTGTACCTATCAGGCTAGATGTAGTATGATCGCTTATCATTTTATATGATGATTAGACTGTTAGTACAGGCGATAGCGAGATGACGTAGATCAATCAAGAAACCATAATTCTGCTTAGTTTTGCTTCTTGGATATGCTTGACATTTTGAAATACTATTTGTTAAACAATATTTAATTCAGTTATGTTTAAAACTGAAATATCTTAAAACATTTGCTTTATTCATTATTAAATCTATGAGTATGGAAACAAACCCAAATCCGATTCAATCTTGGTTAACATGTACTTCTCTATAATCCATCAAAAGTTTGCTAACTTAGATCTTTTCAAACAATTTTTTGTTGTACTTTTGTTTGAACTCTGAAAAATGATCAATTACAAAAAAATTGAATTTTTTTCTAAATTTTTCAAGTTAAAAATTTTAGGGCATTATAACTATACCAGAAGAATATTAACACTTCTACATATCTGGCTTTACGAGGCATCAATGCCATAAATTCTTTATACCTATTGTTTTTAAAGACCATTATAGATTTTTAAGTAAGAAAATTAGTGCTAAGATTATATATTTTAACCCTTTCAGAGACCATCATTAACTGCTTACACTAACCAAAAAACATATTATTCATCTAATAAAAATAGTATGTGAGAAAAAATCATTCATATACAATTCATGCATTCAATTAACATAACTACCTACAACAATCACTCTAAAAATCAATTATCCCCTATTCAATGCTTGTGCATAGTGAACTCTAGCCTCATTACACCAATATAAAAATAATGAATATTAATTAAATAACAAGAAAATAAACATAAATCATCTACAATACAAACAAATATATATCTATGAAAAAATCTTAAACATAGTAAACCTTAAACAGTAAATCTAGTGAGAAATATTAAATAAAATACATGAAAATATACAAAAAACATCCACAGCAACAACCAAATATAAATACACATGGGGCTATTAAATGATCATATATAAAAAAATAAAAAAAAGTTTGGAGTGAAATAAAACATTAGAATATATATATATATATATATATATATATATATATATATATATATATATATATATATATATATATATTGTTTGTATGAAACTTACCTTTGAAACTAACTGAGGAAGTTAGTGAAAAGGATGATATTGAAACTTCATCGGAATGTAGCACCAAAAAGCAACCTAGCTTCGATGCAAGAAAAGAGAAATAATGTTGAGGGTTTTACAAAAAAAATATGATTCTTTCGAGAGAGAAAAAACAAAAATGAGTTTATATATGATTTGACAAGCATGTGAAGTTATGCAGGTTTGCATGCCAAATATTTACATGGATAGCCACATATTTGTGAATCTCTTTGTTAGTGAAAGGAGGTTTGCATAGTATCCCATGAATTTAGTATCATATATGCAACTTTAGTGCAATATTTGCTAAGTTACGAGGTTTAGTTTAACAAAAGCTTCATGAATATTTTTATGTGAAATTTATGAGGCATATGAGAAATAAGTAGGATATTTGTGAGGTTATGAAGTTCAATTTAACAGGAGGTTCACATATTTTTATGTGAACTTAGTCGAGTATTTGCAAGGTTTTGAGGTTTGGGTTTAACAGGATATTCTCAAATATGATTATGTGAACTTCGTGATGTCCGCAAAAAAAAACACAAACCTCCTCTTAAGTAGAAGTTTGTGGTACTCGACGAGCAAAGTGATATATCATGCAAACTTCATTAGTTTTGCATATGCGAAGGATAAAAAAAGTCCTAACAAAGTTGGCTATTTGGGATTTTGGACATGATGTGGATTTTGAAAATTGTAGGCATTTGGAAGAATGCCTTGTTTTAGCTTTACAGTACGATGATTTTTCATTTTTTTTTCAAAAAGAGAAAAAGAGCACACGTGCATCCTAATGTTAATAATGTTTTAGTTTTTTTTTTGGCATAATATTTTTTTCATATTTTTTTAATGTTAGTAGGCATCGGCTCCCGCTTTTATATTCCTCCATTTATGATTTTTCATGCTAAAGTTGGTGACAGAAAATTTACTATACGAAACACTTCTGTACATGTTTGTCTTGGCTCCACATGCACTTAGGAGGCGTTTGAGATTCTCATATCTCAAATCCAATGTTGTGCATATGGGCCTGTATCGGACGATGCGTATCTTATTGATAGAAAATCGATAATCTTCACCACTAATTAATTATTTTTAATAAATATAAAAAACACCTAAAATTATTTTTAAATATTATTTTAATGGTTTAACAAGTGTCACATTCTGATTCACACACAATATTTTTAAATTATTTTTTGGCTTATTCAGAACGATTCGACTTGAGTATCGGTATCGACCTGATTCACCTAAATCATTTTCCAAACGATACTGGGCCAATACCGATACTGACAACATTGCTCAAATCTGAAGATTGAGGACTTGAGGCGGCGTAGGGCATGCTTATGTAGTGTGGACCTAGTGCCAAGATCCATGATTTTTTTTTTAGGAAGACAAGAACAATTCATTGCAGCATCACACGGATCAAAGAAAACTTACAGAGTGGGAGCTATGGACGAGGAGTCGATCTCCAAAGAACGTAAAAGTTGTGGGTTACAGTGAAACGGTTGTTGAAGCCATTGTAAAGAATGAAAGCCCCACCTCTGACCAGCCATGAGGTGTACATCGGAAAGGATAAGTTTGCATATATGTTGTGGGTGTTGAGACTAATTCTTGTGGATGTGGGAGTTGGGCTCTTGAACCACCATCGAGTGAAAGGAAAAACCTAAAAACTACCATTAAAGCAGCCCAAGTGAGACTACTATATCCATGTGAATCATGCCCCCTATCTCGATGAATATGAAGGAATTGTTCTATTATTGTTCCCTAAAATAATAATAATAGGAGAATTGGTGGTGCACATTAAAAAAAATGAGATTATGACTTGAGGTTATTGACAAACCCATCCAATGGATCTACTTGTAACAAATTTATATTTCCTATATAGGATTGATTCGTGGTGAGGAAGAATTAAGCACAAGTACAATAGATATACATTACCCATTGGAAGTATCATGGGGATGTGGAATCTTTTCTTTTTTGAAAAGCAAGCTGGGGTTAGGCAGACTCCTGTCAGTTATACAACTGTACCATTGGGATTCGAACTTGCAACCTTGCAACACAAGGCGACTCCCTGACAGACAATTAAAGTTAAAGGGCCAAAACTGGAAGCAAATCAGGTCATGCTAAACATGAGCATTTTTGCTCATGCTGACATTGTGGCCATCCGATTTGCATTTTAAAAAGCTCAAAAGTCATCCAAAATGCAAACAGACGGCCACGATGTCGGCATGAGCAAAAACGCTCATGTTCAGCATAACTTGATCTGCTTCCGCCAAAACCGGTGCCCCAAGCTGACTTAAAGAGCTGCCAGAAAAAAGTGCATTCCCAGCACAAATGAAATCCCGTTTCCTCGCTTTGCCAACATAAGTAGCATAAACTTGACATTTGAAAACCCCATTTTTGTAGATTGATCTGAGTTAAAGTTGTCATACAAAAGCACCCTGGAAAACAAAAAAAAATGGATCGCAGTGAGGGGCTGGGTGCACAGATCCATGCCCTGAGTAGGGGCTCAAGACCGGGCTGGACAAGGGAGAAGTGTGCGGAGGAGGTAGTATAGGTTCCATCTTTGGAGCAGCTCCAAACGACAGTATGATCTAGCTTGATCAAAAGAAATGAGCTCAGAAAACTCAGGCCAGCACTTGGACCAGGCTGCCCATGATGGAGAAACCGATATTGTGTGAATCATATTCTGAGTGGAGGGGTAACGCCCCAAGGGGGGTTTCCGTAATGGGGTGGGGCCTTGGCTGTTAGAGAGTCAGTCAAGGTTCAGTTCTCATGGGCGTCGCACTTCTGCGCAAGCCAATGTGTAGCATAGGCCCTTGGGGCAGGGGTCCTAGCCTCAGAGTTTTATGCTGCCAACACGATGACCGTAGGTATGGCAGGTTGAGCCAGCACGACCAGGTATTTGTGGTGGGTGTTGTTTCTTCAGGTTCTAAGTCCAAAAAAAAAAAAACAAGTGGAGGGTTGACCGTTGAGGTAGTATTTGGCTGACAGAAAGCTAAACAACTTGGACTCGTGTTGTTCAGAAGAAAACGTCCAAAGGCACCACATCAGAAGAGCTTTATTTTATTTTATTTTGAAAGGCAAGACCATGGGGTTTTGAACCTGCAACGTCCCACATATCCCACCATAGGGAGACGTGCACTGTAGGCTCCTACCAACCGCATGGAGTCCACGTTGGTATCAAAAGAACTTTATTGTTGAGTCATTGGGACCTGATTCGGAGACAACCTCTATGGGCATGTTTGGAAGAGAGAATGACTCTAGTAGGAAAAGAAAGTTTTGCCCAATGGCAGAGTCAGGGGTGGGCAGTCACCCACCCCAGAATTTCTTATCAGATCCGAGTTGGGTCCGGGCCCGACCCAAATCCAACAACCCATTAGGATTAAAATAGTGGGGTCGCGGGGAAGGGCTCACAATGCCTTTCCCTGTGCCGCCCTCCCCCTTCCTCCTCACATCCTGTAACGGCCATCGTCGACCGTTGTGTTACCAATGGTCTGTGGCTCCCTCTCATCCTCTTTGTTTCCTTCCCCCTTTGTGATTTCTGGCGAGCCGATCCCCTGTGACAACCCTGCCGTGATGAGCACCGATGCCTCACACAAGTAAACCCCTTCTTCTATTTTTCTTTTCTCATTCGATCGGGATCGTCGGAGGACTGGCAGAGGGTCGGTGTCCTCTGCCGGAGCCTTCCCCTTCCCAGACTTCTCCCATGACGGTTGGAGGTCCGACAGAGGGTCGGTGGCCTCTGCCGGAGCCTCCACCTTTCCCTGGGACCATCGGAGGTCCGACAAAGGACTAGGTGTCCTCTGCTTGTGACGGTTGGAGGTCCGACAAAGGGTCGGTGGCCTCTGCCGAGGCCTCCTCCTTCCCTTGTGGTCGTCGGAGGTCCGACAGAGGACCGAGTGTCCTTTGTTGGAGCCTTGCCCTTCCCCCGTGAGGGTTGGAGGTCCGGCAGAGGGTTGGTGGCCTTTGTCGGAGCCTCCCCTTTCCCCTGGGGCAGTCGGAGCCTTCCCCTTCCCCCGTGAGGGTTGGAGGTCCAACAGAGAGCCAGTGGCCTTTGTCGGAGCCTCCCCCTTCCCCTGGGCCGTCTGAGGCCCGACAGAGGACCGGGTGTCCTCTGCCGAAGTCTCCCCCTTTTCCTTTGGTGGTTGCTGGAGGGTCGGCAAGGCTCGACTGAGGTCGGAGGCTTGTGCCTGCTGGCAGGGGGCTTTTCCCCCTCCCCCTGTCCCTTTGTTCTTTTTGGCAGGATAGGGGGCCTCGCCCCTATCCTCGAGCTTGCCGGTAGGGGGCTTTGCCCCCTGCCCCTTTGATCTTTTCGGCAAGATAGGGGGCTCCACCCCCTGTCATTTTGATCGTCGGCAGGGCCAAAGCCCCTGTAGTCACGGGTTGAATGCTTCTCTTATGTGATTTTCTTGAAATATGCAGAACTTGGATACTTTTTTTTATCTTTTTAATGATTTGGCATTACTTGCTAGAACTTGCGAACTGAAA
The DNA here is from genome assembly GCF_984573655.1 of Nuphar pumila. Lineage (NCBI taxonomy): Eukaryota > Viridiplantae > Streptophyta > Magnoliopsida > Nymphaeales > Nymphaeaceae > Nuphar > Nuphar pumila. The sequence goes on along the minus strand of NC_143258.1, from coordinate 2,765,569 downwards.
ATCGGGTTCGGACTTACTTAGCATTACTTCAGATGAGGTAAAATGATTATTTCATGTAAGAGGAAGATCCGGAGATCACATCGGATTTGGACTTTGGAGAATTTTATGGTACCTGCTGCCACCTTCTCTAGAATTTTACTTTCACTTGATGAATGAAAGCTTTAGATTCAGTTTATATCATGTTGTTGATACTCATTGCTTAGTTATAAAATATAGTTTGATACCTAGCTTCATAAAAGATTGTTATTTTCATTTTGCTCGATCTTTTTTTGCAATGAGATTTGGCTCATACAACATTGTCTTATTTTTTCGTTGCATAGGAATGGATAAGTTTATAATGAAAAGGCCAATCTTTGATAAATCTTTTGTAACTCGAGAAGGAGAACCAAGACAAAAAATAAGCAAAACAAAAATTGATGAATCAGAGTTACCTGCAGACCCTGCACTTCGTCCTTCTATTTTTAATTATCATCCTAATATCCAAGATAATGTTTGTAGAGCATATATAATTCGATGTCCTTGTCAACCTCGAGATTGTACGTTTCAACTAAACCACCAAAAATGATGGTTCATTCCAACTTGGTATGATGAGTATAAAGATTGGTTGGAGTATAGTACAAGTAAGCATAAAGCATATTGTTTGCAGTGTTATCTTTTTAGGCCAAAAAGCACAGAGAAGATTAGTGCAGAGGCATTAGTATTTGAAGGATTTGATAACTGGAAAGACAAGAAGATGTTTGATAAACATGTTGAAAGCTCTAGCCATTTTCACAATTCAGCACGAATGAAGTGTCAAAATTTGATGCAACAAAAACAACATATTGATGCTATACTTTATAAACAAAGTGTTCGACAGAAAGATGAATATAGACTTCACCTTTGGGCAACTGTTAATGCAATCAGATACTTGTTAAGTCAAGGATTGACATTTTGAGGGCATGATGAAGCTGAAGAATCTCTTAATAGAGGAAATTTTATTGAGTTGTTGAAGATATTTACAAAGATCAATGATGACATAAATAAAGTTGTATTGAAAAGTGCTCCAGAAAATAACAAATTGATATCTCCTGATATGCAAAAGGATATTGTCAAGGCTGCTTCTATACAAACCACAAATGCTATTATCATGGAACTTGGAGATACCTTTTTTTCTATTTTACTTGATGATTCTCGTGATGTATCAACTAAAGAATAAATGGATATTATTTTATGGTTTGTTAATGAAAAAGGTCTAGTGGTTGAGTGATTTCTTACTCTTGTATATGTTCTTAAAACAAGTTCTATGTCACTCAAACAAGCAGTTGAAGAATCATTTTGTAAGAATAAATTAAGCATATCAAGTTTTTGCGTGGACAGGGTTATGATGGAGCAAGTAATATAAGAGGGGAGTTTAATGGATTAAAAAGTCTTATATTACATGAAAATGCATTTGCATATTATATTCATTGTTTTGCACATCAACTTCAATTGGCATTAGTTGATGTTGCTAAAAAAAAACATTGCTTGATGTGTTTTTCAATATATTAGGCAGGTTGTCAACTTTTTTCTCCACTTCATTCAAGAGATCTGAGCTTATTCGAGAAGCAGAATTTATGTGAATGGCTAAAGCACTTGCATTGGGTGAACTTGAAACAGGACGAGGATTAAATCAAGAAATAAGTTTCAAACGACCTGGTGATACTCGGTGGGGTTCTCATTACAATACTTTGGTTAATCTACTCAGTATGTATTCTTCTGTTAATCAAGTGTTAGATTTTATTGCAGAAGATACATATTCAGGAAAAAGTTCAGATGTAATTATTTTATATCATCAGTTGCAAGATTTTAAATTTATTTTTTGCTTATATTTGATGTGTAAAGCTTTGGGAATAATTTATGACCTTTCACAAACACTTTAGCGAAAAGATCAAGACATTGTGAATGCTATGAGTTTAGTCACTACATCAAAACAGTGCCTTCAAGGTCTGAGAGACAATGGATGAGACTCTCTCATAAACAAAGTGTTCATATTTTGTAAGAGATTTGATATTCTGATTCCTGATCTAGGGGACTCATATACACCTCAAGGACAACCAAGACGTAAGGTTGAAAATATCACCACATTGCATCATTATCGTATTGATGTGTTTTATGCTATTATTGATTTGCAACTTCAAGAGTTGAATGATCGTTTCACTGAAGCAAATACAGAGCTCCTCCTTTCAATGGCATGCTTGAGTCCAAAGAATTTTTTTCTACTTTTGATAAAGATAAGTTGATTCGTCTTGCTGAGCTTTACCCTAAGGACTTTTCTAGAGTAAACATAATTAGACTTGAAAATCAATTGGATATATATTGCAGAAATACAAAATAGTGATCAATTTTCAAGTTTAAAATCTTTAACAGAGCTAGCAGAGATGATGGTAGCAACTCAAAAGCATAATGTATTTTCTCATGTGTATCTATTGATTAAGTTGGCATTAACTTTGCCAATTGCAACAGCAAGTGTTGAAAGAGCATTTTCAGCTATGAACAATATCAAAAGTCGTCTACGTAATAGAATGGGAGATGAATGGATCAATGATGCTTTGGTTACTTACATAGAGAAGGAGACATTTGATACCATCACTGATGATGCAATTATGAATTGTTTTCAAAATATGAAAAATAGAAGATGCCTGTTGTAAAATTTTCATGAATTTAGTTGTTTGTATTTCTTAAGTGAACAATCTTTATTTTAGTTTAAAAGTACAATTTAAGGTTTTATCTTATTATGTTCATAAATTTAGTTGTTTGTGTTTGTAAGAATTGTTATTTTAATTCAAAGGCTTATTTAAATTTTATCTCTCCACGAACGATTGTTCCTCCAACAAAAAATTTCTGGCTCCGCCACTGGTCTGAATAAATGGATCGTCCTTCAAGACCATAGCATTGTCCCCGAGACCCGAAGTCTGCCCACCCAATGAAAAACTTTTGGCTTCGCCACTAGTTTTGCCTATGAGATTTTTTGATATGAGAAGTTTTTCACTTGTTTGTGTAACATGAGAAAAATGGAGTGAAAAATGTGAAAAAAATGAGAAGAGGGTGGTGGTGGTGGGTAGTAGTGAGATGAATGGTGGGTGGTGGTGGTGAGTGTAAAAATAAATTTTCTTTTGGTAGGAAATATTCTTCCTACCAAATTAGCCTCCGCCTGTGTAGTTATACACTGCCGGTCCCAAGCCCGGATAAAGGAGGAGGGTTGCGGTAGGCCTGTGACAGCCAGCATAAAAACTTTGTCATATCCTATGAAAATGAACCAATATGAGAATTTCGTTGGGGCGTTCCCTACTGAGCGACGCGCTGTACTCTCTAGGCCCGGAGGCAGTGATAAATGTGCAAGGGTTGCTAGGTCGTCGCCCAGAAGCGACGCGTCACACCGGCGCCCGGGTGTGGTGTCAAATAGGCAAGGGTTCCCTCACTTTGTTGGACGGTGGGGGTAAAGAAGTTAGTCCAAGACCATAAAATTAGGTTAGCCACTTGGAACATAGGGTCTTTAACTGGTAAGTTGGTAGAGTTAGTAGATGTTATGTGTAGGAGAAATATTGATATTTTATGTCTTCAAGAGACCAAATGGGTAGGTGAGAAAGCTAAAGTGATAGAACCTTGGGGATATAAGATTTGGTATACAGGAATAAATAGGAATAGGAATGGAGTAGGGATTGTTATGAGTCGTCAGTTTATAGATAATGTAGTTGAGGTCCGTAGGAAGGGTGATAGAATTTTACTTATTAAATTAGTATTAGGTACGGATATTATTAATATTATTAGTGTTTATGCACCTCAAGTAGGTTTAGATGATTCCATTAAGCATCAATTTTGGGAAGATTTAGATGGAGTAGTACAAGAGACATCTTATGGAGAAAAGCTTTTCATCGGCGGTGACCTTAATGGACATGTAGGCATTAGTAGGGATGGATTTGAGAATATCCATGGAGGCTATGGTATAGGAGAAAGAAATGAAAGTGGAGAAAGGATTTTAGATTTTTGTTTGTCCTATGATATGATCTTAGCAAACACTTGGTTTAGGAAGAGGGAGTCTCACCTAGTAACATTTAAAAGTGGGGTTAATACGAGTCAGATAGATTTTTTCCTACTTAGAAAGAGAGATAGGGGTTGTTGCATCGATTGTAAGGTTATACCAGGAGAAAGTGTAGCTACACAACATAGAGTCTTAATTTTAGATCTTAGAATTAGACAATGCCGCAAAAGGGATAGACATAGGATAGATCCTAGAATTAAGTGGTGGGCACTGAAAGGAGCTAAACAAGGAATGTTTGTAGAGCAGGTAGTTAAGGAAGTTGATTGGTGTCTCGAGGAGGATTCAGAATCAATGTGGAATAAGATAGCGGGTGGTATGAGAAAAGTAGCTAAGGAGGTATTGGGTGAGTCTAAAGGCGGTGCACCACTAGGTAAGGATACATCATGGTGGAACGAGGATGTCAAATTAGCTATTAAGGTTAAAAGAGAGTGTTATAGAAATCTAAGTAAGAGTCGTGATAATGAGAATTTGGAGAAGTATATGATAGCAAAGAAGGAAGCTAAAAAAGTTGTTCGAAACGCGAGGGCTAAGGTATATAAGGAGGTTTATGACAAGTTGGATACCAAAGAAGGCGAGAAGGATATTTATAGGCTTGCAAAGATGAGAGATAGGAAATCGAAGGATTTGGGTATGGTTAGATGTATCAAAGATGAAACGCAAAGGGTTTTAGTCAAAGATGAGGAGATTAAGGAGAGATGGAAAGATTATTTTGATAAGCTATTTAATGATAGTCATGCTCAAGATCTTGGAGACTTCTCCATTCCTTTTCATGAGATAAATCGTGACTTCATGCGCAAGATTCAAAAGAAAGAAATTGCAGAGGCTTTGAAGAAAATGAAATCAAGAAGGGCAGTTGGCCCAGATGGTATACCTATCGAGGCTTGGAAATGCTTGGGAGAGAAAGGTTTAGAATGGTTGACAAATCTTTTTAACTTGATTTGGCGAACAAATAAGATGCCTAATGAGTGGAGGAAGAGTACTTTGGTGCCTTTATATAAGAATAAGGGTGATATACAAGATTGCACAAACTATCGTGGTATAAAACTCATGAGTCATACTATGAAACTTTGGGAGAGGGTGATTGAGTCTAGGTTGAGGAAGGTTGTCATGATATCGGAGAATCAATTTGGTTTTATGCCTGGAAGATCAACTATGGAAGCTATACATCTTCTTAGACAACTTATTGAAAGATATAGAGAGAGGAACAAAGATTTGCATATGGTTTTTATTGATTTAGAGAAGGCATACGATAGAGTACCTAGGGACGTTCTCTGGTGGACAATGATGAAGAAAGGTGTTTCTCTCAAGTACATTAGTATAATTAAAGATATGTATGAAAGAGTAGTAACCAATGTTCGCACTTGTGGAGGGGTGACAACCAATTTTCCGATAACGGTTGGGTTACATCAAGGATCTGCTTTAAGCCCTTTCCTATTTGCGATAGTGATGGATGAGCTTACGAGATCAATTCAAGAAAATGTACCGTGGTGTATGTTGTTTGCTGATGATATTGTTTTGATTGATGAGTCTAGAGCTGGGGTTAATGCTAAGTTAGAATTATGGAGACAGACATTGGAAGCTAGAGGTTTTAAGTTGAGTAAGAGTAAGACTAAATATATGGAATGTCGGTTTAGTAAGCAACGAAGTAGTGATGGGAGTGTAGTGAAGCTTGGTGAGCAAGATATACCTGTGAATGATTATTTCAAATATTTGGGATCCATCATTCAAAAGTATGGAGAAATTGAGGGAGATGTAAATCATAGGATAAAGGTTGGGTGGATGAAATGGAAAAGTGCTACTGGAGTGCTGTGCGATCGTAGAATGCCATTGCGGTTGAAGGGAAAGTTTTATAGGACGACTATTAGACCCGCTTTACTATATGGTACGGAATGTTGGGCTGCCAAGAGACATCATATTCAAAAAATGAGTGTAGCTGAGATGCGGATGCTTAGATGGATGTGTGGAAATACAATAAAAGATAAGATTCGGAACGAAGAGATACGTAAGAAGGTAGGTGTTGCACCCATTGAGAATAAGATGCGAGAGAATCGTTTACGGTGGTTTGGACATATTCGGCGAAGGCCTAATGATGCTCCAGTTAGAAGGTTGGAGAAATGGGAAAATATATTAGTTAAAAGAGGTAGGGGTAGGCCTAGGAAGACTTGGATGGAGATGATAGGAAAGGATATGAATGCTTTGAACCTCACCGAGGACATGGCGTTGGATAGAAATGATTGGAGGAAAAGGATTCATGTGGAAGACCCAAAATGAATTTCTTTTTTGGTTCATATCGCTGACCCCAATTGTTTTGGGATGAAGGCGTAGTTGTTGTTGTTGTTTGTTGTAGGAAATATTCTTCCACATGCCCCCATGAAGGAATGTTTTCTATTTAAAAAATGTACTTTTTAGAAAAACTCTCTTAGCTAAAAAGTCTGTCTCGTTTTGGAAGGGTTAGCAAATCCATACGGGTTTTCCATTTTGCATTACTTTTTCTACATCTTTCTCTCACTTCCGACCGTGCCGTATGGATGGGAGAAGCCACTATTTCCCACTTACCCAATGAAGGTTTGTGCTTATATGGCACACCATAGGAACTTTATAAAGAGCTTCGAGACCTTCTCAATCGAAGCTAGGAGCTTGTAGATGGAAAGTGAATCGAGATGGGGAGGATGGATTTAATCATGATGAGCCTTCCAGCATTTGATAGGCATCTCACAGTCCGGGATTGAAATTGTCTTCGAAACCGATCAACATCCGGATGCCAAAGAGAAGCCCGAACACGCTTGGCATGAATAGGAGACCAAGGCATTTTGCCGGTAGGGTTGCAACTTGCAAGCTAGCAACCGAAGATGATGGATGCAGCCAGCTTGGTGCGAGCATCCCTGTTGAAGGGTGTAAATGTTGCAGTTTTTGCTCAATGATAAAAGGACCCAACATGAGGGCGAAGATTTTAGGTTAGGGATGGCAGTGGACTGGGGGGAAACAGGGTCCCGGCCCGCCTTGCCCCGTTTGGACTGGGGATGGAGGACATGAAACGGGGAAGAAGTTAAAATCAAAACCCATGCGGGGATGAACTTATGTTTTCTCCTACCCCGCCCTGCCCCCGTCCTTGATCCCCGCCCTGCCCCCGTCCTCGATCCCCACCTTTCCCCGCTCTGCCCCGTTCCTGATCCTTCTTTAGAGATGGCAGTTAACAGAGGAAAAATGGGGTCCCGCCCCGCTTCAGCCTGTTTGGACCGGGGATGAAGGACATGAAATGGGGATGGAGGTTAAAATCAAAACCCATGCGAGATGAAGACGATGATGGAGGGTAGGATTTTGAGATGGAGCGGGGGTGGAGACCTTGTCCCCCGCCCCAGTCCACTGCCATCCCTAATTTTAGGAAAAAAGCAATTCTGGACATTTGTTTGATGGAGGCGTGACCGAAGACTAAGAGGTCATCCGCATATTGCAGGAAAGCCATTGAATGACACCACTTTAATGAAACCGGTGGAGACTGAATTCCAAAACATGGCTGCCAAAACCTCGCCAACAATGTCAAGGAGCATAGGTGATAACGAGCAACCTTGCCGAATACCCAGTTCAAAAGGGAAGAAGTCACTGGATTGATCATTTACCTATACTGCTGCCATGGCTGTGGAAATGAGTTCCTTACCCCCTCTGACCCATCGTGATCCGAATCCCATTTTGAGCATACAATCAATGAGGAAGGATCAGGAAACTGAATGGAAGGCTTTGTTGAAGTCGACCAGGGAGGCTGCTCTTAGCCATGTTTTGAAGCAGTTCGTTGACAGTCATGCAGGCGGTGACCAGGGATGGAAGCATGCTGCATATCAAAAAACAAGATCTTGGCAAGGATTTTATTGATAGCACTCAACAGGCAAATGGCGCACAGTCAGTGATGCTTTTCGCACCCCCATGCTTTGGTAATAGCACTAGCAAGGTTCTATTGAAGATTCTGAGGAGCCGACTATTCCTGTGAAATTCTTTAAAGAACTGAAACAGGTCAGAATGAGTGATGTCCCAAAACCACTTGAAGAATTCTACTGGGAAGCCATCTTCCTCTGGGACTTTGAGATTTGAGATAGGGATGGCAGTGGACCAGGGTGGGGGATAAGGGATACCCCCGCCCCGTCTCAAAATCCTGCCCTCCATCCCCGCCTCCATCTCTGCACGGGTTTTGATTTTAACCTCCATCCCCACCTTTATCCCCCATTTCATGTCCTCCATCCCCGGTCCAAACGGGGTGAGGTGGGGCGGGACCTCATTTCCCTTTGGTCCATTTCCATCCCTAAAGAAGGATTAGGGACGGGACGGGATGGGGCAGAGCAAGGCAGGGATCGGGATGGGGACAAGGGAAAAGCGTAAGTCCATCCCCGCACGGGTTTTGATTTTAACCTCCATCCCCGTTCCATGTCCTTCATCTCTGGTCCAAACGGGGCGGGGTGGGCTCCGTTTTCCCCCGGTCTACTGCCATCCCTAATTTGAGAGGCTCCGGATAAGGGAGTCTGCAGGCTGTTGCAGTCGGCTTCATATAGTTGTTGCCGAAAAGAGAAAGCTATTTCCCGGCCATCCAGCAGAGATTTAGGAAACCAGGATATGTAGCGATCAGTGATGGCTGGGAGAAATTGTGATTGCTCAAAATGTGTGCTGCCAATACACATGAAGGGGATCATCCAAGCAGAACTTCATGAAACAAGCGGTTTGAGATACCAACCATGATATCATCATCCAAGCAGAACTTCATGAAACAGCAAAAAAATTTATCTGAAACACATGTTTTGAGTTGCCCAGAAGAACATGCGTGCATTGATATCACATTTCTAAGTTGTGAATCAAAGAAAAACAAATTATTCCAGAAGCACTAAAACTGAAATGTCACAGAAGACAGATCCAGAATGAATCATTATTTGAATGGAAAAAAAAAAGAGATCCAGAAAGAGTTTGGCATCCAAGTAGCAACTAGGACCTTTTATTCTTCACTTGTTTCAGCCCATCCCCCTCATTCTTTCTTCCCGATCCCATTAGCCATATTATACACCCCACGAACCTGGCATAAAAAAGGACACATTAGACAGAAGGGAAAATAACCATTTTTCGATGCACGGAGATTTTTCATTAGGCCCAAAAGAAATGAACATAAAATGTTAATTGACCATATGAAGGGTAGGGATGGGCAATGGATCGAGCCATCACGGGCTTATGTGGGAACTCCTATGTGTTGGACATTTTGGGTTTTACGGGTCCAACCCGCAGTCTGACCCGGTTTGACACCCCTTTAGTGGGTCACGTAAGTGGCTTGTTAATGTAGTGGGTGGGAGTTACGTGAATGTGGAGAGACCACATTCACGTAACTGCCTAATTCTCCATTATAAATATGGGATTAGGGGCTATGAAGATGATGAGAGTTCATAGCCATATCCTGCCCAAACTCACTTCTCAAGCTTAAGCAGAACAGGGTCCTGCTCACCGTCAACATAAGGCCTGGGCTCATTGTGGGCGTCGACCGGCTGAGGAGAACGCCGAATCACCTACACCATCAATGGTGAATCCAGGTACGCTCCCTGTCTATTTGTTTACACAGGGTATCGCCAACATTGGGTTTTGGGTGGATCGGGTCTGCTCTTTTCTTTTGGATCTGACCCAGACCCATAAAGGTACCGGGTCTGGGTCTGATCCGGAAAGGATCGGGTCCGATCCAGACCTATTTTGGATCGGGTCCGATCTGGAACCATTAATGACCGGGTCGGACCCGGATCCGGTTTTGTCCGGGTCATAACCGGGTCCATGTTGGACCGGGTCGAACCCGGTATTTGGTTTGAACCGGGTCATACCCGGGTCCATGTTGGACCGGGTCGAACCCGGTATTTGGTTTGAACCGGGTCATACCCGGGTCCATGTTGGACTGGGTCGAACCCGGTATCCGGTCTGAACCGGGCCGTACCCGGGTCCATGATGGACCGGGTCTAACCCGGTATCTGTTTTGGACCGGGTCCGACCCGGGCCTGTTTCGGACAGGGTCTAACCTGGGTTTTGGTTCGAGTCCGACCCGTATTAAGTATGGTTCGGGTCAGACCCGGATCCCATTTGAAACTGGGTTGGATCCATAAAAACAGGATCCAAACACTATTGAGACTGAATCGGATCAGGAACCTGATCCGACCCCTTCCGGAACCGGTTCGGAGCCATTTTGACCGGTTCTTTCCAGTTTTTCACCGGTTCTGGAACGCTGAGACCCTGTTTTCATAGATTTAAATAAATACAGGGATTTTGGTATACGGTTATAGGGTTTTATGAACTTTTGTTCATATTATGTATCGGTTTATAAGGTTCAGAACCGGTTCGGACCCTTAGATGACCGGTTCGGGGCGGTTTCAGACCGGTTCAGAGTGTTTTAAGACCGGTTCCTACATGAAGACCCTGGGTTTTACCCATATGAGCATGCTTTTGTTATTTTTCATGCTTTATAAAGTATTTATTTTGAATAATGCATGACTTATGCATGTTAATTCATGTATTTTGCGTTGGTTAAGTTATGCATGATGATTTTAAGCATGAATTATGACTAAATTTATGACAATTAGTTTATGCATTTTTGTTGTAGTATAAACTGATATTAGGTCATAAATATACATGCATTAAAATGTGTGCATGGGTGTGCTCCATAATACGAATAAATTTTTCGGTAAAAGATTTTGATTAACCGATTCATGGAATCACTAAAGTGATCTGAGTCGTGTTAATTGAGGATTCTTTGAACCGTATTAAGATTCGTAATTATGATTGTGTGTGAATTTATGAAACATCGATTCTACCCAAAGGTAGGTCGTTGTGTTCCAAATTTACACAGGGTGTGATAGTAGATATGCATTTCAGCCCATGAAGCATGTTCGTACCCAAAGGTACAGTGCCGAATTGCCTCTGGATTCATGATCTACTAGTTTCACCAACTGAAGTCAATTCCTTGGGAATTGAAGAGACGGAGCAATCATGAGTATTATCGTTTTCACCAAAGTGAAACGATAATGGCTCAACTATGCTTGTCTCAGAAAAAGTGAAAATAAAGGGTCTCACTTTTACCTTTTCAACATGAGTCTCGTTTGAGCAATAATAGTAACATCTTTCCGTTTTTCATTCCTTTTATCAGGTTCCTTCCATATCGACGGTTCTAGTAGTATCCCTATCTTAGACGGATCAAATTTTTCTGATTGGAAAGAAATTGTGTTGTTCACTTTGGGCTATATGGATTTAGATCTGGCCCTTAGAATTGACGAACCTCCCACTCTTACAGAGCAGAGTACAGCTGATCAGAAGGCTGCCTCTGAGAAGTGGGAGCGCTCGAACAGACTTAGCCTGTTGCTTTTGCAATCTCGGGTGGCTAAGAACATTCGAGGCGCAATTCCTCACTGTAGGACTGTGAAGGAATTTCTGGGAGCCATTGAGGCTCAATTCGTCACTTCTAATAAGGCAAGGGTCAGTACCCTTATGTCCAAATTAGTGTCTATGAAATATGCTGGTGACAGTCACATCCGACAGCACATTTTGGAAATGAGGAATATTGTGACTCAACTGAATGACATGAAGTTCGCCATCTCTGACTCATTTTTAGTCCATTTGATCTTAACCTCGTTACCTACTGAGTATGGACCCTTTAAAATCTCCTACAACACATATAATGATGAGTGGTCTTTTAATGACCTCTTGAGTAAGTGTGTTGAGGAAGAGGAGAGATTGAAGGGTGAGAGGGTGCCAAGTGCACATATGGCTTCTCATAAGGATAAACAGAGGTCGAGGCCAAAGAAAAGCTCCTTCAAAAAGAAGAATCAGAAGAGAGCCACTGGGGAGAGTTCAAACTCTCAGGCAAAAGCCAAATCCCAGTTTGGTGGCCCTTCTATAAAGTGTTTCTTCTGCAAAAAGAAAGGGCATAAGAAGGTGGACTGTTTGAAGTTCAAGAAGTGGCTCGAAAATAAAGGTAATAAGTCATTCGTTTCTCATGAGTGCAATTTAATTCATGTTCCATTGCATAGTTGGTGGATTGATTCTGGTGCCACGGTGCACATTGTCAACTCTTTGCAGGCATTTCTGAACAAAAGGGAACCAACGGAGCATGAAAGAAGCATCTTCTCAGGAAATAAGATGTGTTCGCATGTCAAGACCGTTGGGACCTGCAGAATTGTGTTGGAGTCGGGATTCATGTTGGATTTGGTCGATACATTTTATGTTCTATCTTATAGTCGGAGCCTAATTTCAATTTCAAAACTTGATAAGTTTGATTTTGTATTTAAATTTGAAAAATCTGAACTTATTATTATGAAAAATTCAATGAATATAGGTTCTGCATATATGTGTGATGGTTTGTATCGATTAAGAACCAAACTCCAAATTCAGGAATCTCACTCCATTGAGAACACAATGATTGGCAATAAACGTGGTCTAAAGGATGATCAATCCTATTTGCTTTGGCATCGGAGGTTAGGACATATCTCGAAAGAGAGAGTCCAAAGACTCGTAAAAGAGGGAATCCTTGGATCCCTTGATTTTACGAATATAGAGCCATGTGTTGACTGCATAAAGGCTAAGCAGTCTAACACATATAAGAAAGATGCCAAACGCAGCAATGAAAAGTTAGAAATAGTGCATACGGATGTCTGCGGCCCTTTTTCACCGTGTTATACGGGTGAAAAGTATTTTGTCACCTTTATAGACAATTACTCACGGTATATGTATCTCTACTTATTATCTGAAAAATCAGAAGTCTTTCAGGTTTTTAAGGACTTCAAGAAAGAAGTAGAGAAACAAACCAGTGAAGTTATTAAGGTTGTCAGGTCAGATAGAAGTGGCGAATATTATGGTCGTTTCACTGAGATGGGACAAAAGGAAGGTCCATTAGCGCGGTTTCTAAAAGAGGAAGGCATTGTACCTCAGTATACCATGCCTGGTAGTGCTTATCAGAATGGTGTAGCTGAGAGGAGAAACCGTACGCTTAAAGAAATGGTTCGAGCGATGTTGAATCACTCAAACATTCCTTTAACCTTGTGGGGTGAAGCTCTTAGGACTGCAGTGCATATTTTGAATAAGGTTCCTACGAAAGCTGTTCAAAAGACTCCTTATGAGTTATGGACAGGTAGAAAACCTTCTTTATCATATATGCACATATGGGGATGTCCAGCAGAAGCTAAATTGTATAACCCACATATAAAAGCTTTTGATCCTAGGATAACTAGTGGTTTCTTCATTGGTTATCCAGAAAGATCAAAAGGCTTTAGGTTTTATTATCCATCTCATACACCACAGATAGTGGAAACAGATAAAGCAAGATTTCTTGAAAATGGTTCTGTTGGGATAGATGCATCTCAAAATATTAATTTTGAGGAAATGCAGGATTCAGGTTTCTCACCTGCTAAGGATAATGACCCGACTTTCTCTATCATTGTTCCTTCGAGTAATGTAAGAGAAAGTCCAGTCAATGAACATCAATCCCAACTAGATCCGGTTGTTGATGAGGATATACAACAACAACAGGATACAGAGGTTCATTTTGACCCACCTGTAGCACCTGTATGGAGGTCCACCAGAATTAGGAAATCTGCTATCCATCCGGACTATGTGGTGTATTTACAAGAGTCAAATGATTTCATAGACATTGATGAAGATCCCATCACATTTGCAGAAGCCATTGAAAGTGAAAGATCAACACATTGGATTAATGCCATGAAAGAAGAGCTTGACTTTATGGCAAAGAACCAAGTGTGGGATCTTGTACCTCGACCTGATGGAGTTAGACCTGTTGGTTGTAAATGGGTTTACAAAACCAAAACAGACTCTAAAGGTCATGTGGAGAGGTACAAGGCTAGGCTTGTTGCAAAAGGTTTCACACAGATAGAGGGCATTGATTATAATGAGACTTTTTCTCCTGTCTCAACTAAAGATTCATTAAGAATAATCATGGCCCTCGTAGCTCATTTTGATTTAGAGCTGCATCAGATGGATGTGAAAACCGCCTTCCTAAATGGGGATCTGGATGAGGAGGTATACATGCAACAACCTCCTGGTTTCAGTATAGATGACTCAAATAACTTAGTTTACAAATTGAATAAGTCAATTTATGGACTTAAACAGGCCTCCCACCAGTGGTATAAGAAGTTCAATCAGGTTATAATGAACTTTGGATTCACTGAAAACATTGTTAATCAGTGTATTTACATTAAGACTAGTGGGAGTAAGTTCATAATTTTGGTTTTATATGTTGACGATATTCTTCTTGCAACTGATGATTTGAGTCTTTTACATGAAACAAAATATTTTCTTTCCTCTCATTTCGATATGAAAGACATGGGTGAGGCTACTTATGTCCTTGGAATTGAGATCCGTCGTAATAGAACTAAAGGTGTCCTTGGCCTATCTCAGAAATCCTATATCCTTAAGGTTCTTAAAAGATATGGGATGGAGAATTGTTCTCCTAGTTCGGCACCTATAGTGAAAGGGGATAAATTGAGCTTGAAGGACTGTCCTCAAGATGATATTGTGAAGGCTCAGATGGATGTTGTCCCATATGCTTCAGCAGTTGGGAGTTTACAGTACGTGCAGACCTGCACTCGACCTGATATAGCATTTGCTGTGGGAATGCTTGGTAGATATCAGTCAAATCCAGGCATTGCGCACTGGAAGGCAGCAAAGAAGGTCATGCGTTATTTACAAGGAACGAAAGACTATATGTTGATCTACAGGAAAGCTGACCACCTAGAGGTCGTTGGATACTCTGATGCGGACTTAGGAGGGTGTATTGACAGTAGAAAATCCACTACTGGATACATTTTCCTTCTAGCGGGTGGTGTTGTCTCATGGAGAAGCGGAAAGCAGTCTACCACTGCTGCTCATACCATGGAGGCGGAATTTATTGCTCTATACGAGACTTCGTCACAGGCCATTTGGATAAGAAACTTCATTATGGGTCTTGGTATAGTGGACTCTATTGAGAGACCACTAAAGATCTTTTGTGATAATGAAGCAGCCGTGTCCTTTTCAAATAACAACAAGAGCTCAACATCGTGTCGACACATGGAGTTAAAATATTTTGTTGTTAAGGAAAAGACTGAGAATCATCTGGTATGTATTGATACAATTGGGACGAAGGAAATGACTGCGGATCCCCTTACTAAAGGGCTAGCACCGGGATTGTATTCCCAACATGTAAAGGGGATGGGTCTTTTTTATTCCTTCTGATGTATGACAATACATTATGTAGTCACATTTGTGTTTATGTTTTGATTCTCTAAAGTTTTGTGTTATTGTTGATTTTGCATAAAGAATCTCTCATATGGGTTAGAGAGAATAGCAGAATAACAATATTAAAGGACCAATAGAATAGGTGAGAGACCAACATATTCATAAAAGGTAATTTCTTTACATGCCTAAGCACTGAAGGTGAATTGTAGTGTAGTACAAGAAAATATGACATTTCATAAAGGGGTGTTCATATCCTTGACTCATACGATTCATCCTTGTGATAAAGGGTGGCATGTGAACCCACATGAAGAATTAAATCGAGATAACGGTATACACCTCGATTTAGTACACTTTTGGTGTCAATGGGTCAAGTGGGAGAATGTTGGACATTTTGGGTTTTACGGGTCCAACCCGCAGTCTGACCCGGTTTGACACCCCTTTAGTGGGTCACGTAAGTGGCTTGTTAATGGAGGTAGTGGGTGGGAGTTACTTGAATGTGGAGAGACCACATTCACGTAACAGCCCAATTCTCCATTATAAATATGGGATTAGGGGCTATGAAGATGATGAGAGTTCATAGCCATATCCTGCCCAAACTCACTTCTGCATTCAAGCTTAAGCAGAACAGGGTCCTGCTCACCGTCGACATAAGGCCTGGGCTCATTGTGGGCGTCGACCGGCTGAGGAGAACACCGAATCACCTACACCATCAATGGCGAATCCAGGTACGCTCCTTATCTATTTGTTTACACAGGGTATCGCCAACACTATGTGGCACCTGATGCGAGTGCCCATCTCAAGTAGGCTTGCTCAAGATGGGTACTCATGCCACATGCTGCTTCGAAAAATAAGCCCAGGACAAGGTGGCCTACAGGCTCAAGGCCCATGGACCTAAACAGTAGGTCGATGACCAACTTTTTGGAACCTAGGCTGGCCCAAACCAGGCCGAGACCTGGCCTGGCAAGTTGATGGACCAGGTGTGGCTCAGTCAGCCTGTCTAAATTGCAGGCCGAGCCGGCCTGTTGCCCACTATTAAAAGGCAAGGAAAAGCTGCCCATAAACAAAACAAGCTGCTCATCAGACACAAATGGAGGCACTCTCATCAATCAAGAGCAGATTTGGGGTCACTAAAAAAAAATTACATCAATCATGGGGATAAACTTACTATCATGGTGCCACAAGTAACTGCAAATGCAAGTGGAATGGCCACGGAGGTTATCTTATCATATGGTCCTTTCAAGTGGGTGTGCTTGTGAATGCTCTGGAAAAGCTGTTGCTTCTTAAGAAGCCTCTCCCTAGACCCGAATGAAGGCTCAGTCATCCTGCATCAATGAAAGGTGCTAAGATATGCAACTGGATATGCAAGTTTCCAAGATTTGCCCATACGAATTTTACAACAAAAGCAAATAACAAGTTCAGAAAAGTTGGAAGATGCTTTATAATAAACTAAAACAACTTCAGTATCGCATCAAGTGGACAGAATTCTTTCCTGAAAATGCAAGCACACAACTCCAATGACTAGAAAACCGGAAACAAAAGAAAAGACTTACATTTTCATGAACATAAAAATATGACAAGCAAAATCACCGTAGTGTGATCATCAAAAGAAAATGCATCTCTAAGACGCTCGCCATGGTGCTATGACATTAATTGATAGTTTACGCACTGTGGGTAAACATGTAAAAAGATGCACCAACTAACACACTAACACAGGATAGGTTACTATTGAATGCTGTGAGATAAAACTTGCATACCAGAAATAAAACAATGGAAACCTAAAGCCCTTGGGAGACAACGAAATGTATTGTATGAATGATAACATTAATTGATAGCTTGCACACTATTGGTAAAGAACATGTTAAACATATGCTCCAACTAATACAATAGATGGAACAGCTTTACTATGGAACTCTGTGAGATAAAACGTTTACACCGGAAATAAAACAATGTAAACCTAAAGTCATGAGTCTTTGGGAGATTTAATGAAACTAAGAGTATGGATGATATTTAATTAGGCCAAGACATCTGTTGAGAATGATATTTAACAAGACCAATACATCTATTACCCAATACATGCTGGCAAAAAGAAAAAGGTTGAATCAATAGTGCATTTGAATGCCTCCATTCTCAAATATGAGGGATCAGATTTGAGAACCGAGGATCCGAGATTCACACATCTCTGGCAACCCCAGGTCAGGCCAGCAGCCCATAATTTTACCCTAAAATGTGGAACTCAGACCCTCAAAAGTCAAAACATAATGATCTGAGATTCAGCATGTGTGGGCCCAACCAATCTCAGGTCTGAGATCCAAGGGATTCAAACGCACTTTAAAAGGGAGAGACCAAGGAACCACAACAGAATGACAAGTTCAAAGGAAAAAGGAGACCATAGAGCATAGAGCCATAGAAACTTCAATAGTTTTTCATCTTTATTTTTTTAGGAAGATGTGGCCTATGATTAAATGCCCCAAGATGTGGCCACATGTCCCAAACCCCTTAAAAGCCATGTTAAACTAAACAAAACCAGACAATGTAGATCTATAAGGCTGCGAAGGGGATATATCACACTTAACATATATGATGAAATGAAAATCATGTTTCACTAAACAAAACTAAATAGCAATAATAGCACTTAATTATGGAAAAATGATACACTCAGTCGATAAGACGGTTACAATTTGTATCAAATGTAGACATACTACCGTATGAGAAATCATGCTCAAACCACCAAGTTAACTCATCGTGATATATAGCATAATAACTAATATCCAGTAAATAAAGAAATTTCCAGAAAGAAAAAGCACTCTTGACAGCACAATTAGTTGCAGTAATGTGTATTTGGAAAAATAGTGACAGCTACTTAAATGGTATGCACTGTGGATGATTCCACAAAAGACGGAGACTGGTAACAGGCAACTGTCATTGAGACCTGATACTTTTCTTATTAATGTGAACAGGACTAGCCAATTGATCATGTTTGAACATCTAACAAGGAGCGCTTCAGTGTAAACGGTCTAGTCTAGAGCAAAAGAGTGTTGAAGCCCCCTGGTAAAAGAGGTGAGGCAGAAAGCTGAACACAAGTGGACCTCCCTCCCTGTGTTTGTGTTCATGTAGTGTAATATGTAGACAAGAGTAGAAGCCCCTTTGATACCATGCAAGTTTGAGGGAATCTTTAGGAAGGGCTGGAAACTTTAATGGCAGCAAACAGATATATTGTGTAAGTGCAGTTGCAAGGTGATGATATCTTAGAATCCTTGGACTCTGAACTCAGGTATAGAAATCCTGCAAGTGGACAAAATGATGCAAATCCTACCTGGCTGGAGGAACTCATGGGTTCAAACAGAGGGCTGAAGCAATATTGATTCCTCAAAGAATAGCAATTATACATAAAGGGGTGGATTCTGATGATTTCATTGTAATATGTGCTCCTCAACCTGTACGTTGGGTCCTATTCTTAGTGGCAAGCATTTGAAGATGTGGGAAGGACTGTGAATGATGCCGTAGAGTCATACCTTCATCAAACACAAGTTTTCACTAGATTAATTGGTGAACCGGTGTAGGCCATATAGGCATGAGGCAATTCTATCTTGTTTGAGAGTTTTTTTAATTTGACACTCTACTTAAGTTTAGGTTTATGAATGTGCTTTCTTTGATTGTAAATTATTATCATTCGGTGCAACACAACAATAGAAAATAAGATATTCATTAAGGCAGAAGTAAGAGCCGCATTTTCTCATGCAAAGACTACACAAATAGAATGGGGAGAGGGGGAACTTTAAGGAGTTCACGCCACTCTTGGTCCTTTTAGGAAATTGACCAGATATGAAGATATTGTGTGTGTTCAATGGATCATACCTGTTGGAGGATAATTCACTGATTTAGCATAAGTACAATTTGGGCCTAATGAGGTTGCTGCACTTCTATTGTCGTTTAGTTCACTCTTTAGCTTGTCAATTTTCTTTTAAACTTTAGACAGCAACAGGAATTAAAATAGAAATAAGAAAATTACTCAAGGGATGCTTATCTCTTCTTAAAGAAATCACTCTTTCTCCAGCAAGCCCACTCTGAATTATGTTTATTTTATTTAATAAGTTTGGAATTGTAATGATATAGAAGAATGAAAGCATGAAGCACGCATGCACACATGCAACAGCTCATATAATGACACCTCCACAACTAAATTTTGAAACTGTTAAAAGCAATGGAAGTCGATTCATAAGAATTTATACTTGGATTAACGTGATTTTTATCTGTGGTAACTTGTTATCTGAGGACATGCTAGTAAGTTCTGTAAGATGTACATGAACTGAATCGAAAACATACATTTGGCTATTCTGTTTCATTTTCCCTGATACTTTCTTCTGTAGGATTATAAGGTTTTTAAAGGTGTTAAGATGACAGCACACATTACTGTAAAGGTGTTAAGAGATCCTCAATGCTACTGTTGAGGGACTTCAGGAATGATGGAAGGGAATAAAAGAAAAAGAGAAGGAAAGAAAAGAAACCATATTCCAAATGGAAAAATTCAAACTTGAAAAGGTCTATTCTTGAAGAATGGCAGACAAGGGAAATTGATGGAGAAGGATCTCTCTTTTTCTTATTATAAGAATTTATCAGAATCCTGTGATTTAGGGGAATATCAATGATATACCATTCCAATATGTTAGTCTATGAATCACTTCCCCTCGGGATAACAAGAAGCAACAAACAATCAACAGAATCTGCATTTTTGAGCTTCCTCACGCAGTGCAATCTATGGTTTGAGAAACTAAAGAAAACCAGAAGCCCAAGAGAAAGCATTCACGGAACAAAAAAACCCAAAATGGCATGGAAGATTGAAGCAGAACGTCAAGATCGCGAATTCTGATCGTGGAAAAGAAGAGAGAAAAATAGATCGACCAAGTGGGCGTCAGATTAAACAGAGAAAAAACCTAATTTTCGTGCCACGAAAAACTAAGACAAATCGTAATGAACCATCAATATACTATTTGACAATAGGCCGATGAATCTAATAATCACAAAATCGTTAACAATAAAAAAAAAATACAGGAAAATCATGATAAGAACACTCCGATTTAGATTCGAACGACCAGAGAGAGAGAGAGAAGGAGAGTACCCTTCAGTTGCAGTGTTGCAGAGATCGATCGAGACGGCGATGAAGGCAAAGACGAACGGTCAAACAGAGAGAGAGAGAGAGAGAGAGAGAGATGGGTTCCTTCGTCCGCCCACGGATCGGGTCAGTGACAGCCCTACTCGGTAGTTGACCCGCCCCAGGGAGGGGACTAATTGCAGAAAACCTGCTTAAATTCAAGTAATTGCATTCAGGAGTGATGCCTCTTATCCAGCTTTACACGATTAGAATTAGGGGTGGACATAGGGCTTGGTGCCCTAGGGCTGCATTGTCCAACCCAGGCCTGACCCGGCCTGATTAGATAATCGGGTCGGGCACATGTGCAAAATGCACAGAGCTTGACAAGTCCGATCCGTTACCCGACCAGAGCCTCGAGCCCAAATATAATTGAGTCAGACCGGGTTCAGGCCTGAATATGGGTCAGGTTCTTATCAGATCGAGTCGAGCCTGCCTGATGTCCACCTAGTTAGAATGGTGGGCTCGGTAAAAATCTCGGCCCGACCTGGGCTGGGCCGGGTCGAGTAGAGCTTGACATTGGATTACATTCACAAACATCCTCAAGATATTAAAAAATTTTGAGTTCCTTTACAAAATAGTTGTTGCCATATAGGGTCGGGTTGGCGGGTCGACCCAACGGGTTAGCGGATCAGCATACCTCAACCCAAACCCGACCCGTTTATTAAATCGGTAACCCGACACGCCAACCCGTTTAATAAACGGGTTGGGTCGGGTAAACGGGTTGGCGGGTTGGCATACCCCTAACACGAACCCGACCCGTTTAATAAACGGGTTAGGTGGGTCAACCTGTTTATTAAACGGGTTAGTTTAAGCCCAACCCGAACCCGCCTAAGAGATGGGTTGGCGGGTCGTGTCAGGTTTTGCCACCCCTATTGCCATATGAGTTATACCACAAAACAGTCCCTTGTGCATTTTTGAAAATTTGTATGTTTGATAGTCATTTGACCTCGCTCCATGTCTGACCATGGTTAGTCTAACAGAGCCTTAGTCCCCGCTATAGCAACCCAAAAATGGGCTGCTATTTCCTCTCAGGGAAGGGAGCCCTACGGGGACCACCGCTTTTCCACATAATCCTTTCCCGTGGCAGTGGACCGGGGGACAACGGGGCCCTGTCCCGTCTCACCCCGTTTGAACAGGGGATGGAGGCGGGAATGAAGGTTAAAATCTATCCACGTGCGGGGATGGAGGCAGGGATGGACTTATGCTTTCTCCTGCCCTACCCCATACCCATCACAATCCTCGCCTTTCCCCACCCCGCCCGGTCTCCAATCTTTTAAGAGATGACTATAGACAGAGGGGAAACGGAGCCCTGCCCCGCCTCGCCCCGTTTGGACGGGAGATGAAGGTGGGTGTAGAAGTTAAAATCCATCCCCGTGCAAGGATGGAGGTTCGGATTTTTAGATGGAGCAGGGGTGGAGACCTTGTTCCCCGCCCCCACCCCAGTCCACTGCCATCCTTAACCCCACCGTTTCTGTGACACACAAACACACCCTTAAAAAAGGGACGGATAATTTTGTAAAATTGCATTATGCAGGGGTTGTTATTGCACCTGATCCTAACTTTGCTGCTCGTAGATAGTGAAGGAGTAGGCAGCCAAGTGCCATAGCTAATGGCATGACAGCATTGTATGGGGCCGGAGCTACAGAGTGCAGGCATAGTCATGGCACTTAGCCCCTCTCTGGATCCCTGGGGCAACAGCTGGTCTCACTTGGGCACCACACATAACACGTTTGTTTGGCCCATTATGAGAAAATTACCTCATTTGGTACTAAAATGTGGTGTTCTCTCACGCATTGGGATGTCAACGGGTTGGATGTAACCTGATATCCGACCCCAATTCAAATTTGATTAATCAGATTCGGTAGCCAAATTCAGATCCGATTAAGAATTTGATTCAGATTCAGTATTAATTTCTCATTAAAATCTGAATCTGAATCTGAATCTAAATCTGATTAAGTGTAAATATAGGATTTTGGATTAGTTGTATCTAGATTCAGTTCTATCTTTTTCCATCTGAATCTGAATCCAACTAGGTAACCGATTCGGTAATGCCTAGATCCAACCAGTTGGCATCCCTACTCATGCATCTGAGTGAAATAAACATGCCTATATTCATACTGTTATGTAGGAGTGTTAATGGGTCGGGTGTGACCTGGACCTGACCCGTACCAAGCCCTATAGGGTCAGGGTTTGGCGGTAAACAAGGAAGCCTGTTTAAAATCCTGGACAGACTCAAAGGATCCAATTAATATATAGAGCAGGGTATGGTTTGTGAAATTTGATACCAGACCCGGGCCCAACCTGAGTTACGACTAATATCTGCAAATTTTCAATGTAAAAAATATTTAAAAAATACTATTTTACCAGGTATGGTCTGGGTCTGGTTCACGTAATCCTTATAGGATCCGGGTATGGTTTCTCTTATGAGTGGACCCAGATCCAACATCTCAAATCAAATCTGGTTTGGTCCCACCTAGGTCCGAGTCAAACCTGGCCCTTTGACACCCCTACTGTTATGTTGTCTCCGTCCACCTTGATAGCAGCTTGAACAGATAACGGCCGTATGTGATGCATCACTTTAGCCAAGAAAAGCGAGATTTTATCAACCCAATTATGGGAAAACGACCTTTTCATACGAAAATGTGTTGCTTAAACATTTGGATGAAATAAATGCACTTATATTCCTACTGTTATGTTGCCTCAGTGTTGTAGTTCACCATCTTGATGGCTGATTGACAGCTACAAACTGACTATGAAACATAACAATTCATCGACCCATCATGAGAAAACAACTTCTTTGGTACGAAAATTTGTTGTTTTCTCACGCATCTGGGTGAAATATGGTGATGTTTTATACCACTAAGATATGGACCCACAGGCGCTATCAATGCAGTCTTTCATTAGCAGAGAGGCTGACCATGGTAAAGCC
This sequence comes from Nuphar pumila, assembly GCF_984573655.1. Classification (NCBI taxonomy): domain Eukaryota; kingdom Viridiplantae; phylum Streptophyta; class Magnoliopsida; order Nymphaeales; family Nymphaeaceae; genus Nuphar; species Nuphar pumila. Next base: position 2,742,208 of record NC_143258.1, on the reverse strand, counting down.
TGGGCTGGACCATTCTCCGAACCTTGCCCAGTCCATCAGAATTCAGAACATCTCAATTGCACCACCTTTTCCATTTTACTTCCTAAAAGGCAGGAAGACCTAACAACACTAGAATCTTGGTAGTACATCAGTAGCATATAACAGTCTCCATTATGATCTGCCAATTTTCTACTTTAGTATGTCCAAGTGCATTGAATACGGTATAAGCAATTCAGCTCTGAATACAATCTGTGGTTTACAGATGCCGTTAATCCCTGAAAAATCTGAAAATTTGTCAAAACAAACTGCTGACAGCTACTAACGAAAGATGCAAAAGGCCAATGTCAACAACTAAAGGAACCGCTTGAGAGCATTTATATTAATTTCTCTTCTGATGTTCTTACAATTGCAGGGCACTGAACTAGATTGATATGCACCAACGTCCAAGCTGATCTATACTAAAGCATGATACAGCCACTAAATTTCACTGGCTATGTTATTGCCAAATAAAATGATGAAATACGGGCACCTGGAAAAAGAAGGCTTTACCTTTTGCTCTGCACAACTGCCACTCAATCTAAATCAGCTGGTCGCAATTGACGAATAATTTGGTGCCTCCCACAAACTATGGTAAAAGAATACATCTACTGCTGCTTTCAATTATTCAAGGTCGCAACAACTGCTTTTGACATGCCAACAACTTACGACTTGCGTAGGGCCCCTCTGAAGTGTCATATTCTGAAATCCTCCAGCCCATGGCAGCTGCAATTTGATGAACCTCGTCAATGACATTTTTCGAGTCCCTAATGTAGGCATAGCCACCTGGACGTAATATGCGGTCCATCTCAAGCATGATCCTGGAAATGTCACACCTGCAGATGATAAATGTTAGGCAATATTCGTGATAGACAAACACATGCATGTGTGTGGACATGAGAGTATGTTTCAGAGAGAGAGAGAGAGAGGTGGTATGGTCAGAGTAGCATGGATGGTAGGTCAGTGAACCTTTTCTGTTCTCTGGAAAAGAGCCCTGCTGCATGTACGAGATCATACGTTCTGGGGTATGTGTCAAATGGTTCACACCTGCAACAGGAGATTATAGATTTTGTCAATGTTTGAGATGATAGTGATCAAGATGAAAGAAATGTGTGTGTGTGTGTGAGAGAGAGAGCATATAAATGCCCCATAAGCAGCACATTGCATGTCTAATGAGACAAGCAACAAATATATTCATTCCAAAGTTTTTTGCTCTTATCATGATAACATGAAAATTTTGGGTGGGAAACGACAATACACATTAAGAAAGTGTAGAATAAATTACATTTTTACATATATCAGAGAAAAAGAATACAATGGAAAATATTACCAAATGTCTACTTTTACAATACTACAAAAGGAAGCATCACTTATCGCTTAATTGTCGATATTTTCAGATTGAATAGTCTTCTACACTAACTGATGTGCTGAAGGAGCATATGGCAAGAAGTTTGCCTTAAAACAACCTCCACAAAAACTGCTTTCGAACGTGCATGACACCTGTTATCATAAGAGTCAATTATATCTACAAGCGAACTCATTAAAAGCACTTAACCAGATGGCTTTTTGATTGGCTGGCAGTGTGGGATTTAACTGTGTTGAAGATAGCTGGACTAGGCCGAGGCATCTTAGGTTCAAATCCCATGAAGGGCTAGCGCTAGCTTGACTATTCAAGAAAAAAGACATGGGATTCATATGTACCAGTCAATGGGAATTAGGGGATCTCCTTGAAATCATTGCCAGCCCAAGATATAATATACCCAAGGAAGATAGCATATTTCTTAGCAATTGCATCTCCTGGTGTCAGCTCACTCAGGAGTCGGAACTAATACAAATTCATGCTCAAGAGAGTAAGGCAACAAAAGACACAGGCATCTTGATAAGATCTTCATTAATATGTGCATTAGTCTAGCATGAAGTGATGGTCCAGTTAAAAGCTGGCACACAAATGGAGGAATAGCATCTCACTTCTACCAAGTTATGGCAGACACGAAGGAGATGCCGGTATTATCTACATCAACAAGATTCTTTTGGAGAGATGAATACTTGCAATGATGCTCCACGACTGGAAGAACCAAGATACATGACAACAACACTAAAGTGGAGTTGATCATGATATGAAGAAATAGATATAGGTTAGTCATCATGAAGTTAAAACTTGGTTTAGAATTCCACCAAAGCAATTTCCAATGAATTTGGAATCATCAAAAGGATATATATATATATATATATCCACTGAGTTTTTGGATGTGCCGGGATTTGCTAGCCCGAGACGTGCACGTTTACCATGTCCTGTTCCTGTTGTCCCTCAAACAAATGGAAAAAAAAAGCAACAAGAGAAATATACCAGTCATGCATGACTCCTACTAGTCCACGATCATGTATTACAGGCAAGGTGTTGGGCTCACTAACAGGAACAACGTTCAACACCCAACAATCAATTTGATTATCAATCATTGCTGCTGCAAACCTGTCAATGCCAAAAAAGGACTTGTTAGTAGCAATTTGGACCACAATTCTGAGACATTGTCATGATCAGCCTAAATAATCCATTAAGTGGAAAGCTTATTTCAGGCTTATCCCCGAAACCTACACAAAATGTTCACAATTTAAAGCATGGTAAGTTTCTGGAATAGTAAAATACCCTCCAAGTCCTGCCCGCATGTCCAAAACATTACGAAACTGTAACTTTTTCCAGTGGAAGACACGGACATAGCTCTCTACAATCTCAGTCCAATAACCTGACTCTGCTTTGAAAAGCTCCTTCTGTGCGACGTATGCATCAATATTTACAGTTTGAAGCCTATCTGGTGGAGTATGCAAGCGTGAAGGCCAAGCTGTTACATTCCTTCCATATCCATTTTCAGGTAGTCGAGTAATACAAGCTTTCAGGCCCACATACCTGCATGTAAAAGAAAAAGAAAAATATAATTTGTTGCAGAATGAACAAAAATGAACTCAAATGACTGGCATGCTCAGAGAATTGAGGATCCCTGTCTGACACTTAGAAAAATATGAGGTTCACAATCATCCACGTTAATCTGAAAAAAGGCCTACCTTAGGAAAAATTTACCATTTGTAAAGATATGCATGAACAGATCAGCAGAAGACAACGAAACCATTGTTATTGGTCTATACATCAGCTTTTCAAGCAACAACTCTTTAAGCTTAGATGTTCTACACTCTCAAACAAGAAAGAGGAAAGACGCAGCAGATGGGACTGGAATCTGGATAGCTTCTGTAACTAGAAGGAAAGAGAAAGACATTGATTGAAAACACTACCAGATACGAAAGATTACAACTGTTTCCATCTAACAACTTTTTATGGGCACAGCACACAACAAATCGTCATGCTAAGACCCGAATATTTTTCAAAGGAAAGATGAAAAGCTGGAGCAAATGGATCTTGAATGTACAATCTGCGAAAGAGTGAAGAAAGACACTATGGAAGTGCCCCAAAATGCAGTCCACATGTCAATATACTAAACAAATAGTTTTACAAAGTCAACGCATAGACTGTTTTCTCAATAAGCATATGTAGAATGCTAGATAGAGAAAAGTGACTTTGAATATTTTAGGTTCGATAATGAACCCATACACATGCACATTAAGTGCGAATATACCCATTTAAGGGAACAACACAAGCACATCAAGTGCTAATACATAAACCCATAAAAGGGATAAATATGACTTAAAGTCATAAGTTGAATATTATTGAAGAAATATGGAGAAGAGGGTAAAAACCTTATACAATGGAGCATAAGCTCCTCCAAGGAGTATCAAATACAAAGGGGGAGACCCCTATTTATCACACAAGAGAGGAGCCACATAGGGGGCTCCCAAAGGAGTCGTTGGGAGCCCCCAACGGTCACATTTGTGACCGTTGGGGGCTCCCCAACGACTCTTTGGGGAGCCTCCCTAGGTGGCGCAAACCACAAAAAATAATAAAAAAAGAAACTAAAAAATAAAAGAAAAATTACATGCATATTCCAATTGGAATATGCGTAAAATGACAAATTACAAGAATACCCTTGAGGGTATTTTAGGAAGAGAAAATATATATATTTATATATATATATATAAATAGAGATACGTATACATATATATATGTATACGTATCTTTATATATATATATATATATATATATATATAAATATATACTTGTACATAAAAGGATTATATTTCAACATACATATATGTGTACGAGTACACATATTTTAACAGAATGCTAGATAGAGAAAAGGGTAGAAACTGCAAACTAACCAAATCAGTGTCTTCCACCTGTTAAATGTATATATATATATATATATATATATATATATATATATATATATATATATATATATATATATATATATATATATATATATATATACTAGTTAGTATAGAGTTAGTATATACTATTGAACTAATGTATATATTATATATATAGTATTATATATAATAATGTACCATCTTTAGTTTCTTTGTTTTTTAGTTTTTTAGTTTTATTTTGTGTTGTGTAGCTGTTGGGAGTGCCCAAAGGCTAGTCCAACCCTTGGGGACTCCCAACGGCTAGTTCTAGCCCCTTGTATCTATTTAAATGGGTGTTGATCCCCATTGTGTAGGCAAGCTTCTTGTGAGTATTCATATTAATAAAACTATTTTTTTGTGTGTGTGCTTTCTCATTCTCACTCTTTTGTGCCTTAGTGCATGTGTATTGCCCACAGTGGCTTGTGTTTTGGCTTATTGCCTATTGTGCTCTTGTGTATCTTTCTTTATTGTATGATTACATGGTATCAAAGCCATGTGGTCTTGGAACTTGAACATAGTATTGTTTGTTGGTTTGTGAGATCGTGTTCTTCTCACGCTCTTGTTGGTGGTTACAATACAAACTTTCTATCCTTTATTGCTCATGATCATCACCAAAAAGGACTCCACCGTAATCAAACTCAATGAATTCAACTATTTGATGTGGGAAACCACTATTGAAAACCACATCAAATGAAAGAAATTATGGAGATATGTAAGAGGAACCACTACCGAACCTCAACTAAAGCTTATACAAAGAGAAAGAGATCAAGTAAAAGCCCTTTCTGAAGAAGAAAAAGAAAAGACCTTAAAGGAATACCAAGATAAAATGGAGGATAGGGAGGCAGCTAATGCTCCAATTCCCTCATGGTTTATGAATACCATAAATTCAGTATCACTACCAACATCATTAAGTTCAAAAAAGCATGTGACGCATGGGTCTTTCTCAAAAACATATTCATTCAAAAGGATATGGCTCGTCATACTATATCCAAGACAAAGTGTGCACTACGAAGCAAGGAGATAGAAGCGCAAGAGACTACTATGGTTTATTGTCCCTTCTATGGGACGGATTGGCTATGATCGAACCTAAATGGGAAGGCCTGGCAATAGAGATGAGGCAAAAACAAATTGAGGAGAATATTTTCTCTTTAATGTTTGGGCTTAGAACGGAGTTCGAACAATTGAAATCCTCTCCTCTCCATAGAACCACTCGCCTCTTATTAGTGAGGCACTCGCCAAAGTATGTCATGAAAAAACAAGATTCGGAATGAACAAAACAAGTGAGGAAGTTCTTGTCGTGTCAAGACCCAACAACAATGTGAGGTCATATAGACCTCCTCATTTCGAGAAAAGGTATAATGGAGGTGGAAAAAATATTATTTTCCAACATTGCAAGGAACCGAGGCACATAAAACTGAAATATCACAAGCTCAAATGAAAGGTGGCCCCCGTAAGTGAAGACACTTCCAAAAGAGAGGAGACAAGCAAAAAAGTGAGCAACCTCAAGGACTTGTCAATCGCTCAATTGGCAGAGGCTCTTCAATAATATCTAAAGGCCACTCCATCTACTTCCGGTGTCGCGTGTCATCTTCCTACACTCCTAGTGAATCCTCTTGGATTCAGGAGCCTCATTTCACATGACACCAAACAAGTCTCTACTGTCCGATTGCACCAATTCATATTTCTCATATGTTTCTATCACCGATAGAACCTCTTTAAATGTCAAAAGTATAAAAAAATTTAAAGAATTTTTTAAAAGATTCAAAAACCTTTTTTGTTTCAAATGTTAGAGTTATTTTAAAACTAAACTTAAATCTTTTCTCGGTTTTTCAAATATCGGATTATGAGCGTGAAGTCTTCTCTTCTAAGGCTTGTTGGGTGCAGGGTCTCCAGTCAAGGAAGTTGATTGGGCAAGGCCATAGAAAAGGAAACCTCTACTATATGGGCTTTATTTATCTCCCAAAAGAATCATTTTGTAACTATGCCCAAGAAATAGATTTAGTTCTTTGGCATAAAAGATTAGGTCACCCAAGTATATCCAAATTGTCAATTTTTTCCTTTTTTGAAAAAATATTGTAAGAAAAAAAATTGTTTGCTAGAACTTTTGTGTCAAATAAACCTTTTGAATTGGTGCATTCGAATATGTGGGGGGACCGGCGCCCATTATGTCGAAAGGAGGATTTTCGTATTATGTTACTTTTATAGATGATTATAGTAGATATACTTGGACCGCTTCTTATATTTAAATCAAATGTTTTTGCATGTTTTAAATATTTTCATAATCTAGTTAAAAATCAATTCAAAACCAACATCAAAACCTTTTGCTCAGATTTAGGGGGAGAATTTCTATCTAATGAATTTCAAACTTATTTGAAAACTCATGGGATTATACATAAAAAATCTTGTCCTAAAACACCTCAACAAAATGAAATTGTCGAGAGAAAACATCATCATATTATTGAAACAACTAGAATTTTGCTTATTTCAAAAAAATTTAGGGTCAAAGCCGCTCTTACCGCAGTATATTTGATAAATAGAATACCTTCGCCAAATTTAAAAAATAATCCCTAATAGAAAAAAATTCAAAAATTAGTCCAAATTTAAAAAGATTGAGGGTGTTTGGGTGCAAGTGTTTTGTACTTATTGAAAAACATGACAAACTCTCTCCCAAAGCCATAGAATGTGTGTTTGTTGGACATGCCGATAATAAAAAAATCTATAGATGTTACGATTTGAAAAATGATAAGTTTTATGTTTCTAGGGATGTTACATTTCTTGAAAAAAAAAGGAATTGATGTTAAAGAATCTAAAGAAGATCTCGAGTATGTGTTCTTGTTTGATTTATTACCTATGTAACAGAGACTCTTCTAATAGGAAAACGCACCCGCGTCGCACCCACACCCATGCAGATGCGACACTTGGACACAGCTTCCATTGTGTCAGGTGAAGTCAACCACACCGAAGTTCATTTCTGTCCCAAAAAGTAGATTTGGTTAACCCTAACTAAGTCTAGTTTTATGTAATATCATATATATATATATATATATATATATATATATATTAGCATGACACTTTTGTATTTCATTAGTGTTAACTTAAAACTCTTAAAATATATATACCCTCCAAGCACCCCCGCACCCAAGGTTTTTTAAAGTGTTGCATCACCGCATCAGCACCTGCACCTATGTGACAAACTTTATTACCTAAACATAATGATAAAGTTGTGGATTATGATTCTAATGAGAATGATGATGATGATGATGATGTTTTTAATGATATTGATGATAATGTAGAACTTATTCATGAGACAAGTATTGATAGTGAACCTACCCGAGAACTTTAATGTTACTCTCGACGTGATGGTGGGGATCATCCATGTGATTTTGATAAATATAACCAATCTCTTGAGATAGAAGAACCTAGCCTTAGGAAATCCGAATGTCGACCCCCGAATAAGTTTGTCTCCTATGAGTCTTTTTCACCCAATTATAGATCTTGTCTTATAGCTATACATTCATATCATGAACCTAAATTATAAGGAGGCCAAAGACATAAATGAATGGGTTGAAGCCATGAACTTAGAATTAGAAGCTCTACATAAAGCTAAAACTTGAAAAACTCAAACACTACTTAAGGTAAAAAAGATTATAGGACGTAGGTGGATATTTAAAATAAATATCAAAAGTGATATATCATTAGAAAGATACAAAGTTAGGCTAATTGTAAAAAGATATTCTCAAGAATATGGTATAGATGACGAATAAACATTTGTTCATGTTGCTCGTATGACCACTATTAGGACTCTCATTACAATAGCATCCATTAGGAATTGGCCTATATACCAATCTTAGTTGTCATAGGCGCTAGGCGATGCCTAGGGGGTGAGCCCCTAAAAAGCCTAGGCAAGGCCTAGGCAGGTTTAGGCGGTACCCAAAATAAAAAAATAAAAAAACATATAAATATGTAAACAAACTACTAAAATTAATAACAATTATGTATACAACATAAAATCAATCAACAATAAGCAATAGACAAAACAAAAAATGTCGTTGAACACTATAAGACAATTATATTAAATAACCTACTTAATACATTGTCCAACACAAAACATTTAACAACACTAATTTCTACATAATGCTTAGTTACTAGTTCAAAGTATTTATTTTGACTAGAAAATTTATATGAAGTTTAATTATATCCACTGTGGTTTCATAGGTTCTCATATTTGTAAGCAAAATAGGAGTATTTATAGCCACAGACCCATCCATCTCTCTCTATCTCAAATTTCTTCTGATCTTTATATATTGGATTATATTCTTTTTATCTGGTTTTAAGGCAAAACAACACCTTTTATTACTGTGTCGAGGAGAAATTGGAAGGAGGAGAGATCTTAGCTCACATGCAAACATTGAGAACATTCTTAAAGAGTCATTTCAATTGCCTTTTGAAGAGATTAAATCTGTAGCTTCTTATGCATTGGGAAATATTGTTGTAGGGAATCTCTCAAAGTACATACCATTTATTCTGGATCAAATTGATAACCAAAAGAAGAAATAGTACCTTTTGCTCCACTCTTTGAAAGGGGTAGTTGTCATTATGGTATGAACAACTTTGATCCATGTAGTGAACTTGGCAGTCTGAAGTTGAAAATGTTATTATCCTTTTGCAGGTTATTGCAATACAAACAGTAGATATAACTGGCCAGGCAAAACTGGAAGATAGAAATGTTGAGAAAATTCTTAAATTGCTCTTTACTCACTGTGAAAGTAACGAGGAAGAAGTTCGCAATGTTGTGGCTGAATGTCTTGGGAAAATTGCTCATATCGAGCCTAAGAAGCTTATACTTGCACTGAAGGTCCTGTATCTTGGCTTGTCTAAGTCTTGAGTGGGAGTGTGTGTCATACTTGTCATTGTTTAGCTTGTTGGTTTCTAGGTTTCTGACATACTGTTTTAATACGAAGATGTCTCTATTTTTTAGTTTGCCAATTGCTTTCAGGTTTTAATGTTAATGTTCATCTTTCTGATACTTCTTTATTCGTCCAGGTGCGAACAACCAGCCCGATTGCCTTTACTAGAGCAAGCGAACAAGAGTGAGAGAGAGAGAGAGAACAAGAAACAGAGAGAGAAGAGAGCGAGAGGAGAAAGAGAGAGAGAAAAGAGAGCGAGAGCAAGAGAAAGAGCAAAAATGAGAGAGTGAGGCATACCTTTTTTCTTTTTCTTTTTCTTTTTCTTTTTCTTCTTCTTCTTCTTGCTGCAGCAAACCGCGAGGGAGAAAATAAAAGGGCAAGACAGAGAAAAGGGGAAATGGAACCGCGCTTCCCTTTTTTATATCACCTTTTTGGAAAAAGGTTGACCAAATGGTCAACCAAATTTTTAAAAAATAGACAAAAAAGGCTTCTCAGCCTAGGCGTTAAAAAAGGGCCCCACCGCCCAAACCCAAAAGTTCAGGTGGTGGGGCTGCGCCTAGGTCGCCTAAGCTGCCTAGGTGCCGCCGCCTTTGACAACTAAGATACCAATTAGATGTTAAAAATGTATTTCTCAATGAATATTTGAATGAAGTACACATGGATCCTCCCCTCGGTCTGAACATTGAGAAGGGCATGGTTCTTCATCTTCGCAAAGCCTTGTATGAGCATATGATAGGTTCAGTAGAACTATGTTGGATCTTGGTTTTAGATCATGTTATGATGACACTTCTATTTTTGTAAGATCTACATGTTCCACTTTTGCTACACTATTATATGTCAATAATATGATTATCACTGGAAGTGATAAGAAAGGGGTTGAAGAAATCAAATTTATGCTTAAAGAAACTTTTGATATGACTGACCTCAATTTTTTGAGATATTCCTTAGGTATTGAAGTAGCTTACCTGCCAAGAGGATGCATTTTGTCTCAAATGAAGTTTGTAGTTAATATTGTTATTCGCTCGGAAATCACAAATGATAAACATGATGACACACCAAAAGTTGTTAATGGCAAGATGAGAACTGAAGATGGGATTCCACTAGATGATCCAACACCCTACTGACAGCTTATTGGATCATGAACTTGTTTATTACTCGACCAGACATTGCACATGCAGTGCATACTGCATGTCAATTTCAGCATGCACCAACTTTTGTCCACATGAGTGTCCTGTTGTGGATAGTTAGTTATATAAAGAGTACTATATCCAAAGGGATTTTCTTATCCTCATCCTTGTCTTTAAACATCATTGCTTATAATGATTCAAATTTGGGAGAAAATCTCAATAACCGACACTCAACTACCGGTTTTTGTGTGTTCCTAGGTGCTTCTCTTCTATCTTGGCATTGTAAAAAGCAACATAATGTATCATTATCCTCCACGGAAGTTGAATATAGAATGATGACCACGACAACAACCGAGGTTGTGTGGTTGCGACCTTTGCTTAGAGATATGGGAGTTAATGCTTTAGAACTTTCAATGTTGTGTTGTTACAACAAGAGCATACGTTCCATGAACGGACCAAGATTACTGAGATGGACTGCCATTACTTTAAGGAAGAGCACTTGAAAGGAACTATTGATTTGCCCTACATACCATTAGAATATCAAATCACATATTTTCTTGAGAATTTGGAGAAGTATATGATAGCAAATCTTTGTTCATCTCTGGGTATGGTTGGATGTATCAAAAATGAAACGCAAAGGGTTTTAGTCAAAGATGAGAAGATTAAGGATAGATAGAAAGATTATTTTGATAAGCTATTTAATGGAAGTCATGCACAGGATCTTGGAGACTTTTTCATTCCTTTTCATGAGATGAATCGTGACTTCATGCGCAAGATTCAAAAGAAAGAAATTGCAGAGGCTTTGAAGAAAATGAAATCAAGAAGGCCAGTTGGCCCAGATGGTATACCTATCGAGACTTGAAAATGCTTGGAAGAGAAAGGTTTAGAATGGTTGACAAATCTTTTTAACAAGATTTGGCGGACAAATAAGATGCCTAATGAGTGGAAGAAGAGTACTTTGGTGCCTCTATATAAGAATAAGGGTGATATACAAGATTGCACAAACTATCGTGGTATAAAACTCATGAGTCATACTATGAAACTTTGGGAGAGGGTGATTGAGTCTAGGTTGAGGAAGGTTGTCATGATATCGGAGAATCAATTTGGTTTTATGCCTAGAAGATCAACTATGGAAGCTATACATCTTCTTAGACAACTTATTGAGAGATATAGAGAGATGAACAAAGATTTGCATATGATTTTTATTGATTTAGAGAAGACATACGATAGAGTACCTAGGGACGTTCTCTGATGGACAATGATGAAGAAAGGTGTTTCTCTCAAGTACATTAGTATAATTAAAGATATGTATGAAGGAGTAGTAACCAATGTCCGCACTTGTGGAGGGGTGACAACCAATTTTCCTATAACGGTTGGGTTACATCAAGGATCTGCTTTAAGCCCTTTCCTATTTGCTATAGTGATGGATGAGCTTACGAGATCAATTCAAGAAAATGTGTCGTGGTGTATGTTGTTTGCTGATGATATTGTTTTGATTGATGAGTCTAGAGCTGAGGTTAATGCTAAGTTAGAATTATGGAGACAGACATTGGAAGCAAGAGGTTTTAAGTTGAGTAAGAGTAAGACAGAATATATGGAATGTCGGTTTAGTAAGCAACGAAGTAGTGATGGGAGTGTAGTGAAGCTTGGTGAGCAAGAAATACCGGTGGATGATTGTTTCAAATATTTGGGATCTATCATTCAAAAGTATGGAGAAATTGATGGAGACATAAATCATAGGATAAAGGTTGGGTGGATGAAATGGAAAAGTGCAACTGGAGTGTTGTGCGATCGTAGAATGCCATTGTGGTTGAAGGGAAAGGTTTATAAGACGACTATTAGACCCGCTTTACTATATGGTACGGAATGTTGGGCTGCCAAGAGACATCATATTCAAAAAATGAGTGTAGCTGAGATGCGTATGCTTAGATGAATGTGTGGAAATACAATAAAAGATAAGATTCGGAACAAGGAGATACGTAAGGAGGTAGGAGTTGCACCCATTGAAAATAAGATGAGAGAGAATCGTTTACGGTGGTTTGGACATATTCGGCGAAGGCTTAATGATGCTCCAGTTAGAAGGATGGAGAAATGGGAAAATATATTAGTTAAAAGAGGTCGGGGTAGGCCTAGGAAGACTTGGATAGAGATGATAGGAAAGGATATGAATGCTTTGAACCTCACCGAGGACATGGCATTGGATAGAAATGATTGGAGGAGAAGGATTCATGTGGAAGACCCAGAATGATTTTCTTTTTTGGTTCATATCGCCGACCCCAATTGTTTTGGGATGAAGGCGTAGCTGTTGTTGTTGTTGTTGTAGATTTTCTCACTAAAGCCCTACCTTAACTATGATTTATCTTCCTTCTTAGCAAACTTTCAGTGATCTCACCATAAGTTTAAGCGGGAGTGTTAAATGTATATACAATTATATATATGTATATATACACTGGTTAGTATATACTATTGAACTAGTGTATATATTATATATACAATATTGTATATAATAATGTACCATTTTTAGTTTCTTTGTTTTTTATTTTTTTATTTTTATTTTGTGTTTTTTTAGCTGTTGAACTAGCCGTTGGGGGTGCCACTCCCAATGGACTAGTTCTAGCCCCTTGTATCTATTTAAATGGGTGTTGATCCCCATTGTGTACGCAAGCTTCTTGTGAGCATTTAAATTAATAAAACTATTTTTTATGTGTGTTTTCTCTCTTATTCTCACTCTTTTGTGCCTTAGTGCATTTGTATTGCCCATAGTGGGTTGTGTTTTGGCTTATTGCCTATTGTGCTCGTGTATCTTTCTTGGGTTACACCACCAGCCAGGTGCAAAATCCAAATACCTATATATGTCATGAAGAGGAATATGATGTATATCGTCAAGTGGTAAATCCCTAAAATAGATATGACAAGAACAGGTGGAAGCCACTTCATAGGTTTTCATCCCAAAATGTGCTTTTATCACTAGACTGCGACTGCACACACGTAGTATCAACCAGTAAATTAAAGGCAACCTATTAGCTGTGTTTTCTCCTCTAATTGGCTTAGTAAGTTGGCATGAAAGGTTTAGGTATAAGAAAAAATACTGCAAACGGTGTAAACCGATCTAATCTTTCAGCAGAAACATATTGCACAATTTGGAAATAAACATTCCTTACCATCATTATGATTTTCCAACAAATGAGTGCCACTGTGCAAAAGCACAAAGAATTGATTCATAAATATTGACAAGAAATTATGTTCTAAAGCAAGTATTTTTTTCGAAGCATGCAGAAAAACCCATGAACCTTCTTGGTGCAACCTAAAATTATTACTTTTGATGCTTGCAATTTTTCTTTAACAAATCTGCATAGTCACTTAAAACTTCATGACTGTCCCTTAAATTGGAATAATCCAGCACAGATAAGAAGCAAATACTTGGATTATCTTAGTACAATGTTATTTAATGGGAACTCTCTTCAAAAAATTAATGACCAATAAATACTGGAACAGGTCATGGTCCAGCGATAAGTGGATCTACTTCTAGTCTCGGACAAATGGGTACAAATAGACATGCTTTTTCTTTTCCTTTCTTATCAGTCAGATAAAAAGAAATCAAATGACAGAGCAAATAAAGAATAGCAACTGTTCTTGTGTGTCATCATCATCATTGCATCAGTTCTACAAAGTCCTAACTTCATTGCCTTCTGCATAGAGCTAAACATTGATTGCCTCTCTCTCTCTCTCTCTCTCTCTCTCTCTCTCTCTCTCTCTCTCTCTCTCTCTCTCTCTCTCTCTCTCTCTCTCTCTCTATATATATATATATATATATATATATATATATATATATATATATATATATATATATAAAATCACATTTTGCCATCCTCTCCAGTGGGATCATAGGATTCATTTTTTTACACACACTGTGTGTGTGTGTGTGTGTGAATGTGTGTGTGTGTGTGTGAAAGTTCTTAAGAAACAACAGAAGTTCAAACTTCAAAGATCCAAAAGATGGGAAAAAATCATCATTTACAACTAAAGCAAAAGGACCAACCCACACAAACAACAGATCAAAGATAAGGACATAACGTTGACCATTAGAAAACTAAAACCAAGGAAAGAAGCAGATAATAGAAAAACTTAAACTTGTACTCCTTTAATTACATGAACTCCTTTAAATGGGACAAATGAAACTGGACAACTAAAATAGCGTACTGTCCAAACATTACTTTTCACAGCTAAACAATAAACTTGAAAGACGACCAGTATAGGGATGGAAAGCTAAGAGGTCCCATCTGGCTTAAGACATCTCACAAACAAGCCTCACAGAGTCATAGGTCAAAGTTTTTGTAGCATAAAGACAGGCAGTGTTCTACTACGGTAGATGATTTATGGGAACAACAATCTATACAACGGCAAGGATTGTTACAATAAAACACATTAGTCCTCTTGGCATTTATTATTTGCATGAATCCTCTAACAAAAGTAAATGGGCAAGAAAGGGATGGTTTTCCTTGCACCACAATTAACTGAGAGCAATAGGACCTTGGAAATACCAAACATTATCTGGATCATCGTCAGCATCACATAGTGGAGGTTGAGCACCGGCTTCACGATTTAGATAACAGCTGTTGTTCAGTGGTTTCTGCCAGATGGCAATATAACCTTCCTTCTTCACAAGTTTCCAGCATAATGCAGCAGTAAGATTCTCCATCTCTATAATATCATAAACACAAGTGATAATTACTTGAAATGCAGATAAAAAGCAAAGTACATTTCATAGTCACTATCACTAAGCACAGTTCTTTAAATAAAATATTCCAAGATGGTGTATAAATATGCATGCCCTGTTTCCTGTGTCCACACAATTGGATGCAGACATAGGCCACAGAGACCATGGTCTAGGTTGTATTTGACCAAAGCTAAACAGATATATTTCAAAGTTTTGCTAATAATTCAAGAACAAAGCTTGCCATGCTTTTTACTGATGCTCAATGTAAATCATCAGTCGTGCAAAACTCTCTCCTTTTTAAGGGAAAAGGAATCACAAAGTACAAGAAGAGAATAAATGAAACCAGAAGTCACCAAAAGGCAAATATGATGACAATTAGAACATAGTGGCATTTCAAAGGCTAGGAAGCCGGCCATAAACAGTTCAAAAATCACCTTTGCCAGTAACAATCATTGCTTTTCTTTTTCTTCCAAAAGATTGGTGCAATCATCTTTAGCAGTACATTTCAAATCATGTCAGTCTAGTCTCATGGTTCATGCCCTAACACAAATGTATGCTTCATTGTTCTCCATAACAAGGATCAGTTGAATCAGGATGTGAAAGAGAAAAAGGTAAGTAAAACAAAAAAAAAGATAAGGCTTGTGAATAACTCAGCAGTGCTAAACCACAAGGATGATGGCAATTAAAACCAAAACTTAAAATGTGTAACACTGACAAAATTTGAGAAGTATCTGAATGCAGCTTGTGTTTCAAAATGTCCCTCAGATAATATATAGCAATTAAACAGACGATTCACATTCCAAGATCAACATACTAAACAAAATTACTTTCTTGACTAAACAGCCCAAGGAGTAAGAATTTGAAGTTTTCAACTGTCAAATACAAATTATGTTTTAAAATACCTTTCCATGCTTCTTGTAGGTTATCTTCATGTTTATAAACTGGCTGTGCTGCCCAAGCAAAGTAGCCTCCAGCCCTAAGCATCCTATTAACTTCAAGAAGCAATATCCCATCTTGCCAAACAAAACAACAAAAAGATCAGCACAAGGAAGCTTTTGAAATAGAAGTCACAAAAGCTTTTTCTGACTTATGCCTCATAACAAACTCAATTAAGCAAATCCACATTAAGACCATAGGAACATGAGTTAAGCATGCTGTGTAATGTTGAGAAATGGCACTATATGAATGTAAGATTCCAGCTAAAAAGGTCCATAGTATGCTCTTGTAAATCAAATTGGATGCAAGAAGCCTTTGGAGCATATTACCTAGTGAAAATGACTAAAATTAAATCAAACTTGAAGACAACTTCTAAAGCAAAACAAAGACAGTTCAGTCTTGCATGCAGAAATGCAGTTAAACTATCACTGTCCTGTAAAATGATGCAGAACCGTAAAAAATACTATGTCAATATCCAGAATTCAATAGCAATCATAGACCAATTTAGAGCACCTGAATTTCCCATCTCTTGGAATAATCCTGTTATTGATTATACTTAGCCAAACCATGTCTTATAGCAATCAGTTTGCAAACAATAAATAGAATATTCTTCTACATGGCACGTTAAAAATTTTCCACCATAGTTATCTTCCTTACACCTTAACATTAATAAAAATTGCAGAAATATAATTGCATATAAAATAATCAACAGAACATTAATGGCTTTGTTTAAACAGAATCTATAAGTCACTGGACGATTGCAGATCTGACCACAAAGCACTAGTATTTTCCAATATATATATATATATATATATATATATATATATATATATATATATATATATATATAAATGCACACATGCAAAGAGAGCACATAAATGATAAACTGATATAACAGAACTCAACTATATGTTAGGGAGAGAGTATAGAGTGCAATTAATCCAAACAAAAAGAGAAGTTTGATGAGAAAAGAAATAGGGAAAGATAAAGATTCAATAAAAGAGGAAAAAGGAAAAGAAAGAAAAACAAATGTTGCAAGCAACAAGAGAAATATGAAAACAAACAAATGTAATACATAGTATGGAGATGGATGCAGGTTGATATTCACTTTGATAGACAAATACACAATCCAAAATCACATCACAAAATACTAGCCAAATCAATACCCTTTAGTTATGCATTATGAACAAAAGGCAGCTTTCCCCAAAAGAACTGCATGGTCAGGACCTAAACTTCAATGCTTAGTGCTCAGTCTGAAATTCGCAAGAGGGCCAGACAGGATTCCCAAAGTAATGAAGCTAATCATGAAAAGGAGAAAGAAAAATAGAGACAAAACATGAAATTAGATGGCCAAAGGAAGGAACCCATCATTAACAGCTACAGTGGATGAATGTAGTAAAGAAGCCAAGCAGAGGAGAGCCATATTGCTTAAGCTCATATCAGGCAACTCAGTAATCAGAGTACACTGCTCAATCTCAGATCAGGCCCACCACACTAGTACAATACTAGTTGTTTAAACTTGAGATGCATGAAAAGTCTTAAAACATTCAATTCTGAAATGTTGCTTATATATATTAAAGGGAAGCCAAGAGAATTAACATCAGAACAATTGTTAACTATGAAGCATGTGGGCAACTGGTAACCAGGGAACTGACACAAAGGAGATCTTCTCACTCGATCAGCAAGCATGCACTTTAAGAGAAACCATAGTCACAAATATCGATCTCAGCTATATCTTAGGAAGGAAAATCTCTCCATAACATAGGTTTGCTTGATAAATCTCGGGACAATCGGCACTTAAAAAAATTTTAAATATAAAAAATAGCAGTAACAACTGAGAAAAGAATATGTTTAGATAATAAAGTTGTTATACAATGTAAATAACAGTCACAAGCATTTTGCAATACAAAAATTATAAAATAAAAAAGGAATAAAAATCTAAAATATAGAAGAGAAATATAAAAGAAAAAGTGACTGAAAATATCATGATATTACCGCAAGACATATTGTGATAATGTTGCAATAAATTTAATTTTCAAAATATTGCAGTAGTTTACCTTTAAATTATTTTTCCAAAAAAAAATTTAAATAGGGGATATTTTCATAGTCACAGATATCACCAATATTTTGAAAATATCATGATATTAACGCTGTAAATTGGAAAAACACTATTAAAGGTAAAATATCATGATATTTTCAAAATATCAGAAATTTATATATATATATCGCTGTTGCAGCACAGCAATGGTTGCTTTTTTAAAACAGTTGGTGTAAAGGTATTTTAGGATTTTTTTAAAAAAGGGGTTACATATGTCTTTTCTAATTTTTTAATAGGTTAATTTGGGTATAAACTATAAAATGCCACCTTTTTGTTAGGATTACGTGTCACTTTAAAAGGTAAGAAACGTAAGGAAAGAAGAAGGAAAGAAAAGGGAAGACTGCGTCTTCTCGTGAACAGGGAAGGAAAGAAAGAAAGAAGCAAGGAAGGAAAAAGAAAGAGGAAGAGAAGGAAAGAAGAAAGAGGAAGGGAAGGAAGAAAAAAAAAGAAAGAAAGAAAGAAAAGAGAAGGAAGAAAAAGAAAAAGAGGAAGAGGGAAAGGGGGCTTTACATTTATTTTTTCTTATTTTTTTCTTATTTTTTATTTTTTCATTTTATTTTTTAAATTCAGAGATTTTCCCGAGAATTTCACGAGATTATCAGAAAACCGATAATATCCTGATATTATACCTCGCCGAGATATAGCCGATACCAATATTTGTGACTATTTTCAAACTACCACCAATATCTGTGACTATGAGAGTAACCTATCAGCTTTAAGGGCAAGAAAAACCTTATACATTGTATATATTATTCATAAATTTCTGTGGGACTTTTAGGCAGCATCTTTTTGCATGTTCTTGATAATTTCTCCAAGAACTCCTGGCAGAACATTGGACCCAAATTATTCAAAAGCATGCTTAGCAGAGACAACAATTTTATATTTTCTGGAATGACAGATCATCTCAATGGTGGAGGCCACAGTAGTGTAAGAATAGAGGATGTCTGCATACAATGTTATAGAGCCAGTTCGTCAAATATTGATGAGAATATGCACACTATCTCATGAATATGACTCCTTGGCATCCAATTTGATTGTGATTTGTTGCCATATAGTCTGTCATTATTAATTACCCTGTCTAGGAACCGTGCCTGTAACTTCTTTGGGTAACTTAACTACCTTCGATATCTATAAAGTATAAACAAACAACTAGCATTCATTCATGAAATCCCAAAGGATAGCTAATCAGTACTCCCAAATAAATTATCATTGAAATGACTTGATCAGTTTCAAGTTTGAAAGGGGTTTAGCAATATTGTTTGTACATGTATGTATTATTTGTTGTGCTTGTAAGCTTGTGTTTCCACCCCTCAATCATGAGCAAAATAGCATCCTTGTTTTCATAAAAGTACCATGTGGTTTGCCTTTCACCAAAGAGATTGATGCATGGGGGAATTCTTCATCTTAAAGTTAAATTGTGCATGATCACATGAAAAATTTTCTGATGATTAGATTAATGGACCAACTGTCCTCTGATCTCTTTTGAAGATCTACATATGAATATGTTTAGAACCAGGAATCAAAGGAGGGGAAAATTGAAGAGCTCTATATGAAGTGCCAAGAAAAACATTGACTCGTTGATCTAACAAGAAACATCAAGACATAAAAAGCTAATTCAGAAGATAATTTCTACAAAATTGAAGAAGGAAAAGCAAAATCTCTTCGAAGATATATTATTGGTAACAACAATGGTCAATATTACTGTCCAGCTTTTTTCAAGCAATGCAGTTTTGTGGCTTATATCTTAACTTTGAATCAAGTGAAATTTTTAAGACTGAACAACAGATAAGATTGCTTTAATTGACACCATAAGCGAGGAACACTTTTTCAATCAGAATTATTTAGAAATTCTTAAATTGCTGACCTAAGATGTGCCAATTGAGAGACCTATAGCATCAGTTAAATCAATACTCACTCACATGGAAACACTAAGCACTTTGGAAGTAATCCCAATTCAAGACTATTATGTCATCCTAATCCAGATCATAATTTTGTTCGATGGAGTTGCTTTGCATATGCAATAAAATAATAACGGAGCAAAAGGGACTGTATTAAAATTACGGGCAGCTATAACAGCTACCAGGAGATCTTTTTCCAAGTTCACAACTGATGCAGAATAATGAACAGTAAATAGATAGATGCAGACATACCATCACGGGTCCAGTTAATCCGACACCTTGAACAGTGTATCAATTCAAAAGCCTGGCTTGGATGCAACAGTCGTCGTGTTGCAAATGCTGCAACCATGGCTGGCACACCACGTTCAAGAGCAAATTGAATCTGATTCTCATGCACATCCTTTGGTGCTATGGACAGAGTGATCACGTTTCGAGACATGAGGAAAGCACCAAAACTTGCAACGCCACATCCAACATCCAACGTGACTCTTGTATGAGAACCAAAAGTAATATCAGGAACCATCTGCAGTCCGCAACCAAAATTCAAAGAACCATACATCAAGACGAATCATCTCCCACCATCCTCCAACTAATCCCAAACAGATTTCACCTCACCTTCGCAATCTGATCCAAGTATTGATCAGCTCCATGAATGAATTGTGTTCCACCACCTGGAAACTTAAATTTGTCCTTATCACGTGTAATCCAGTTCTGCCCTCCCTTATCTTCCACTAATCGAGTATGTGGTACATTGCTGTACCATACCTATGACCAAATTGCATGTTCCAAATACAAACACAACCTTGAAGACAGTCTGATGAAAACAAAATGTATAATGGAAAAATAAAGCATCAACGTGTGTAACTTGAAAAAATTGAAACCTATTGTAAGAAATCAAAGTGCACCAGTCGAATAAACTACAAAGATGAGAACGGCAAATTGTCGACCTGATCTTTCACATGAATAACTACATGTTGTTCACAAATTTGTTCTAAAGTAGAATTGAATGTTGCGCACGGTCACTTATTATGAAAGCAACTTTGATCTAAAGCGCAAATGAATGGTGCATGCACAAAAAATCAAAGTGGAAAAACAAAAAAGTACACAATATGCGACTAATCCTTTTGGAAGAAGATTTGCAATGGAACATCACACTCAGCAATCTTATATAACTCCGAACTGTAATCAGGAGAGCATTAAAACGCTATTGATATATCAAATTCGAACACCTTGATATATCAATTTGAATTGAGATACATTAGAACGCGATTGATATACCTAATTGAGTAGAGCTACCACTATCTAATACACTCCCATAATCAAAACTCTAAACCAATCCTTTTAATTTCTCTTTCAAAACCAAGATGAAGTGAAAGAAAGCAAAAAGAATCACACAAACAAAAGAAAGATTGAATTACAGCCATGAATATGAGAGAGAGAGAGAGAGGGAGAGAGGGATCAGACCTCGTCTCTGCTTCTCGGCCACGGAATCCGGTTCTTGTAATTCTTTGGCACCGGAACGAGGCACTTGGGGATGCCGTCCGGCGGCGGGCAATGCCGCTCGAACCTCTCCCCTCTCTCCGTAGAATTCAGCTTCCGGATGGCCTCCTCGTTGTCCAGACAGGGGATGAACTCCCTCAGGCTCTCCGGGCACAGCGGGAACTTCTCGACCTTCGGCCTCCTCACCCCGAGAGCCTCCTCCTTCCCGCCAGGCCCACTCCTCGCCGTGTCGTTGCCCCAGTCCTTTTCCAGATCGGGGTCGAACTCGCCGACATCGAAATTGTCCGCCATCGTCCCGTTCCCATCTACGACTCCAAACGTCGCCGGAGGCGGCGGTGGCGGGGGCAGATCAATTGGTGGGTGTGGAGGAGGGGGCAAAGATGACAATGGCGGCGGCGGAGGTGGAGGCGTGGGCAGATCAATTGGTGGGTGCGGAGGAGGGGCCGACGATGACAATGGCGGCTGCCGAGGCGGGGGCGAGTCGGTTAGGTTCGGGATTAGGGCGGAGAGGTCGAGGGTGAGATTGGCGTTCTTGGAGATGGAGACGGAGGGGGAAGAGGAAGGGGAGATTAGTTGGGAGTCGCGGCTGCTGAAGAAGACGATCTGTTGGGAGCCGTCGGACCAGTGCTTGCCCAAGAAGAAGAATCCGAAGGAAAGGAGGGCCAGGGCCGAGAGTTTTATGAGGAACGACGCGTTGAGGAACTCCCCATTGGTCAGGCCCTTCATTTTTGGTGGCCGGCGGAGAGAGAGAGAGAGAGGCCTAAAGTGGTGGTGGTGGAGTCATCTGCACAAGCCTAGAGAGAGAGAGAGTTTTGAGGGATCCAATGTCAGATCTCAGAGACAGGGAAGTTTATTTTGATAGCTTGAAATCGTAAGATACTGCGTGAATCCCAAGCCATTGCCATTCTGCGCAGACAACGTAGAGAGAGAGAGAGAGAGGGCTAAGGTGGTGGTGGTGGAGTCATCTGCACAAACCTAGAGAGAGAGAGAGAGAGTTTTGAGGGATCCAATGTCAGATCTGAGAGTCAGGGAAGCTTATTTTGATAGCTTGAAATCGTAAGATAATGCGTGAATGCCAAGACTATTGCCATTCTGGGCAGACAACGTAGAGAGAGAGGGAGAAGTAAGCAGACACCTCGACGAGCAGCAACTGGCGAGTGGCGCAAGCGGTGCCCCCGCCACAGTGTAAATGTTGGAATTGGGAAAAAAGAAAAAAAATAAAGATTGCTTGTAAGTGAACCCCCTAAATTGTGGGAAATTCAAGCCCTTTATTTCCTTTCCGTGGGTTTTTTGGGGGAAATTTTTCATTTATATGTTATTGTTTTTCGTAGTTACAAAATCAGACTTCCTTCTTTTAAAATTAGAAAATTTTCATTTTGCCTTTAATTTCAATTATATATATTTTATATTTATTAAAAAATAACTGATTCAAACTTGCAGCGTATCGATTTTCTGATACGATGTGTATCGGCCACCTATGGGTTAAATCAAATGTCAAATTAGAAAAGTGACCTTTCACCAAGTACAATACATAGAACAAAATTTGGGGTATGGTATTGGGTTAGAATCTATATTATAAAACCATACTCAGACCATAACTAGTAAAATAATATTTTTTTATTGTTTTTACATTAAAAAATTTCAAGTCTTAATCGAAACTTGTGTCAAGTCCAGGTCTAGTATAAAATTTCATAAACTATACCCGAATTCATGTATTAATCAAACCTTCAGGTCCAGAGCCCAGTGTTAATCTAGTTTGTTGGTTTATCACCATACCCGAACACTATAGGGTTTGGGTTGGGTCTAGGTAAACTCGACCCATTGACACCCCTAATACAAATGACTTTATATGAGTTTTTACCACAATTGTTGAATAAGGACCTACCATGTCATTACCTTCACCTTCATATGCTTAACTTGAGTTAAAGTTTTCCTAATAATCTAGAAAAACATATCTCACTCAATGAAAGAGTGCAAGAACTTCTATTAGTAAAGTTAACAAGTAAAAAGAGACCTTGAATTCACCTTGTACTTGGAGGGTCTTATGCCAAAGTCCTTACAAGCACTTAATGAAAGCAAAGGGATATTTACATCAAACAAACAAAAAGTGAAAAACATGGTCTGAAAGACTCTTCCTGCCTAAGTTAGCATCATCCTCAATGATAAGCGTGCATGATACTCCTCCACAAGTTGATGGTGCTTACACATGTTGGTTGTTTTCTCTCAAGTAGCTTCACTCTATAGTAGACTTTTTCATTGCACCAAGTACTTATCACTTCACCAAGGTAGTCATTGAGAATAACTTCTGGTTCTCTACGTGAAATATTGGTTATTGAACATGTGCGTTGAAGGATAGCAGCACTATGAGACATGCTCCATTATGGATCTCCTTCATTTTCATAGAACAACTTCAGGTTGGATACATGAAAGATTAGATGCACTTGAAAATCTATAGGCAAGTCCAACTTGTATGCCAAGTTTTCAACACACTTTGTGATGGTGAAGGGGTTGTCATATTTGCAAATGAGGCATTTATGGTGTCCCTAAAAATAAAAGTATGCTCAGGAAAGAGCTATACCAACACCTTATTTCCAATATGAAAATTTGTAGGTCGACACTTCTCATTTGTTCATTTCTTCATGCACTTTACTACCTTATTCAAATACACTTTCTTCATCTTTGCCTGGTCTTTCCAGTTTTTGACAAACTGGTATGCATAAGGTGTTTTTTCACGTTCTCGCAAAGCAAGAGAGTGCAGAGTCTACGACTATTGTCCCATTGCAACTTCAAATAGACTGTGGCCAGATGACTCACTCTTTTGAAGGTTGTAACGAAATTGGGTAACATCAAGCAAATCCACCCAATATCTGGTTGGAACTAACAATGTGTCGAAGATACTCCTCTAGTATGTCATTAATTTGCTCTGTTTGCCTATTTGTCTGAGGATAAAAATTAGTCCTGAAATGCAAGTTTATCCCCATCAATCAAAATACCTCACACAATTTTTTTTTATTGAAGTGAGTATCTTGATCACTAACAATGCTCTTTGGGATTTCTCAATACTTTACTATATGTTGCATGAACAATTTTGCATTGTCAGCAACTGAGCAAGTGGTAGAGAAAAGTATGAAGATAGCATACTTTGAAAACTTGTCTACAACCACAAGAATTGAATTGCAAACTTATGCCTTTGGTAGGCTGACAATGAAGTTCATGGTAAATCACTCTCATGGATGACTTGACACTAGTAATAGCTCTAACAATCCTCTTGATCTCTAGTTGATAACTTTGTCTTGTTGGTAAATCAAGTTAGTCTGCATATATGCATCTATGTCATCATGCATTTGCAATCAATAATATGCATGCTCCATTAACACCAATGTCCTCTACTCCCCTGGATGCCCAACTCAGCATGTGTTTTTTACACTCTTGCATCAAGCACCTCTGTAGAGTACCCCACCATGGGATATACAGATGAGCCCCAGTGGTGCAAAGCAAATAATCTTTTAACCAAAATCTTTGGGTTTTTTCTTATTTCACCAAAGTGATAATCAGATGAACCATCATATCATTAATCAATCATTTTTTAACTTGCTTGAGAAGATCATCCGTCAGTTGGTTAGCATTGCCTTCTCCTTCGTGCAACGCTGTAAGTTTCGCCTTTTGACTCAAGGCATCAGCAATGACATTGGTTTTGTCCGGATTATACTCAAGGACTATATTAATTTTTGTAAGAAATTCTTGCCAACGAGCTTACTTCAAACTCAACTTCTTTTGGGTCTGAAAATCGTTTGTCACCACATTGTCAGTGCACACAGCGAACTGTGAACCCAAAAGGTAGTGTCACCATGTGGAAGCAACACACGATAGCTGACATCTTTTGCTCATGCACAGTGTAGTGTCGTTTGACATCCTTCAACTTATGACTCTCAAATGCAATGGGATGCCTTTCTTATAGTAACACCCCTCCAATCATAAAGTCAAACGTGACAATTTGCATTTTGAATGACTTATGGCAATTGGGCAACTTTAACGTAGGTTTCTCAATCATTACACGCTTTAGCTTCTTGAAATCTTCTCGACAAGCATCAGACCACACTCATGGTTTGTCCTTCTTTAGTAGATCAATAAGTGGGGACAGCGATTAAAGAATATCCCTTAATGAATTGCCAATAATAATTGGCAATAACACAACTCAGGAACTTTAGCAGGTGATTTTCACTCTTGAATTGCCCTAACTTTTTGGTGATCCATCATATGTATGCCTCTTCTCATAATATAGCCAAGAAAATGCATTTTCGATAAGCTAAATAAACACTTCTCTCACTCCATGTATAACTCATTATCCTTTAGTGTCTAAAACACAATATAAAGGTGTTGAATATGTTCTTATATCGAATTGTTATACACCACTATATTGTCCAAGTAAAACACAATGAACTTGTCAAGGTGTAAATAAAATATCTTGTTCATCAAGCTAGAGAAAGTTGCAGGTGCATTTGTCAAGCCGAATGACATTACAAGGAACTTGAACGCCGCATAACGAGCCACACAGGTGGTCTTGGCTTTATCTCCTTTGGGAATTCTAACCTACCAATAACCTGATCACATATCCAACTTCGAGAAGGCACGAGCCTTACCCAACTAATCAAACAAAATTTGATCAAAGGAAGTAGATATTTGTTCTTCACAATCAATTTCTTTAATGCTTGGTAGTCCACACACAAGCACTTTGACCCATCATGCTCTGTTTGGAATAGCATAGGCACTCCAAAGGGTGTTTTGGGCTATCGAATAATCTCGGCTTCTAGCATGCCATCCAACTATTTCTACAACTTCGCTAACTCAATAGTCGCCATGTGGTACGATGCCATTGAGAGTGGTTATGCATTCGACACTAACCCAATCTAATAATCTACCTCTATCCATTGAGGTAACTTTGTCAACAATTCAACAGACATAACATGACTAAACTCCTTCAACACTGGCGCTAAGGCCACTGGGACATCAACAACACTTTCCTCTTCTCCAATCTCGTGGAACGTCACAAGAAGGTCTCATCACCTCTTTTGAGACCATTCTTTAGTTGAAGCACAGAGGCCAAGCGCTTGCAAGGCTTCGCCACAGGCAGTGTGGCAATCATACATGACTGCTTCTCATCCTCAAATTTGATAACATTCATATGAGACTTCAACACAATCTTCTTGCTTCATAGGAATTTCATCTCAAGGATGACCCTAAAATAATCCACGAAGCTACAAAAAATGTGGCCCTTTCAAACCAATTCAAGATTTACACTAGTGCATCATGAACAACTCCATAGATAGAATTGGCTTCAAAGTTGACCGCCTTCATCCGACTATCTTTTTTTTCCATTGTAGCCTCAATCACTTTGCCTTTTCAAGAGAAACAAAGTTGCATGTGGCACTCGTGTCTACCAATACCTTGGTGAGTCTTCCATTTAGGACTTTCAAGTACATCAACTTTTTTCTCATGAGTGATTAGACGACAAGTGTCACCTTTATTGCATTTATCATCTGCATTGAGCCAATAATCGACGCTTCTGTGATAATACACCTATCTTCAGTTTGGACGACGTTCACAACTCTAGGGTTGCAGTTATCTGCATTTTTTTACTGTGGTTCCTGTTAGAACACTGATTGACCCATTCTAAAGGTTATTACCTTGATGGTTCATGTTGCCAACATTATCTCCTCGGTCGCTCCTTTTGTTATTCCTCCTATTGTTGTTATAGTTATTTCCAAATTGTCTGTCCTAAAATATCGTATTACGCTTATAAATCTCTGCTAATCGCTCTGAAGTAGCAAGTGCCATAATAAGAGTTGGAGGGTATTGTCAGTTGAGCTCCGTACCAACTCACACCTACAGTTATGCATGAAGTGAAACAATCGGTCTGCATCACCCATGTCCTTAATGTCTAACATCATCGAGGTGAAATCCTTAACATAATCATGCACTAATCTCATCTATTTCGGTAGTAACATCTTGTTACGAGCCATTCTTTCCTCATTTTTAGGCAAAAAGTAGTCACAGAGTTTTATCTTGAGATCCTTCTATGAATCTACCATGACAAGCCCATGTCTAACATTGCTTAAGCAACGTCTTCACCAAATCATAGTGGTATCTGTAAGGTACATCATTGTGGTGTGCAAGGTATCTGCATTCTCCATGATACCTCAAACCTTGAGGTACTGGTTCATTAAGTAAATAAAGTTCTCGAGATCTCTTGAGTTTCGAGTGGTCTTATACTTTGTAGGCTCGGGCAACTTGATACATGGTATGTTCCCATGTGTCGTTGCTCCACCAGCTGAGACAATCATCAATTGTCGCTTCAGCTGATCATTCTTCTGCGGACCTTGGTCTTCTCCTCGACTATGATGTTGAATCTCTTCAGTAGATCATCAAATTTGGTGGCAAGACTATTCACAGAGTCTTCCACTACCTCTATTGCAGTCTTGATCTTTTGATCAAGCATCTTGAAAGTAGTTTTAGAAACGTTAACCATATGCTCTACATTGGTTACAACTCTTGTCAACTCAACGACATCACACATGAGAGTTATTACGCGATCATCAACCATGAACTCTTTTTTGGGAGGAATCTGACTACCCAAATGAATATTCTTCTGCTTTTTAGAAGGCATTATCAATCCCAACATCAAAAAGGATTTGGTACCAACTTGTCACGGGCTAAAATCTAAGAGCCATGTGACATGCTTTGGTGTACCCCAACACTAAAATGACCTTTTAAGTTTGTCGTACAAGCATGCAGACACACAATCATATAAAGAGAGCGGTGAGGCAAAGAGAATAGAAGAATCCAAGAATGCAATAATTTCTTAAGCAAAGTTAACAAGTACAAAAAGATCTCGAATTCACCTTGTACCTAGGGGTTCTTAGGCCAAAGGCTATTACAAGCACTTAACAAAAGCAAAGAAGCATTTACATCAAGCAAACAAAAAGTGAGAACAATAAGTTTGGTGATCATTTGAAATTTACAAAAGCAATTAGAGAATTAAA
Organism: Nuphar pumila; assembly: GCF_984573655.1. Lineage (NCBI taxonomy): Eukaryota > Viridiplantae > Streptophyta > Magnoliopsida > Nymphaeales > Nymphaeaceae > Nuphar > Nuphar pumila. Next base: position 2,713,677 of record NC_143258.1, on the reverse strand, counting down.
ACCAAAATTTAAGAAACTTTAATAATTATTAGCTACTACTCAACTATGTGATATGGGCCAGATGGCTTCTTACGAAGATTCACCATGTCGTTAGTATATTGGTGCTTTGTGCATGTGTAGGGATAGATTTTTACATAGATTTCAACCACTGCTGGTCATATTTCCTTTTTTTAAATGGAAGTAGACAAAGCCCTAAGGGGTTTTGTTAGGGATAGGAAACAAGATGAGACACTCAATACTAGGCTCATATCCGGCTTGTAAAAAAATCGTTCAAACTCGTAAAATAGACTAAGCAAGATGAATATAAACAACAGGTACTTATCTTGGCTCGACTTGTATAAGCTTGTCTAGTAATAAGAAATATATTTTACATGTATTTTTTTGTAATCTTGTTTCTCCCAACCTTGAAAAAATGCATTTTTTTAATAAACAAACCAGCTCTAACACAACTCATTTAACTCAGGCTCATTACAATCTCAAACTAGTCTTAGCTCGCCATAATAATGAGCCAAGCTTGAAAGCTTTAAGCTTAGTTGGTTAAACTTGTTTACTAGTCGTAGGTTTTTTCTTTGAATATATATATATATATATATATATATATATATATATATTTTTTAAGAATACCAACCCTAAGTTTTATTAATCTTATTTCTGATCACATGGATGCGGATGTACATGGGTATAGAATTCAACCTAACCAAATCTTGCCCAATCGATTTCTGATTTGAATAAATCAAATAAAAAAAATAATTCCAAATATGTGTTTGTTTAGTTAATAAGTTTTTATGTAATTCATTAGATTAAGACTCAGTTCAAATTAGGATGCAAAAATGCACAGTGAATCCAAATCCCATTGTTAAATAGCACTTGACTTACCTGACTAATCATATTTGGTTTCAATTGAATGCCCAAAATGAAACCTGATCTATTGGCATCATATATATGGTAGCTGATATACGATATGTTTTTGCAAACTGAGTGAAAATTTACTGTGAAACTGCATAAATCCATGTTCCTAATAGTCAATACTCCTTGTAATCTTAAAGTACATGCTTGTCAATCAAACAACTATTAAATAAGCACTACAAGGATGAGGGTCAATAGTGATTACTCTTTAATGATGAGAAAACTGCTATTAATCACACAATAACGATGAGAGTTTTTTCTTCGCTAAATGATAGGTAATAGCGGTGACATAAATATTATGTCATTGTTACTCTACTATGACCATGAATCTGACCATTATTCCATAATCAATAACGGTGAGCTAGATCGGGCCTTACCCCTGCACACATCTCACCATTAAAGAATAACAACGATCTCTAGATGTCACTGTTAAAGATATGCTTATAGCAACAAAATTATCTAGATGTTAAATATTGTTATTAAAGCGCCTTATTGCATATATTTAATAGGCAGAAGATCTTGAAGTTATAGATTAATAACAACGAGCTCTGAATTTTGTTGTTATAGGGGATTACTCTATAATGATGACAATTATGTCACTGTTATCGAATCATATTTAAAAAGGGACTGACGGGCCCTTTTTATATTTTTCTCTTTCTCTCCCTCTCTATCTCTCATGAACAATTGGTGACACTGGCTGGTGACGGCTCGCCTGACACCCCAAGCCCAGTTCAACCCCCATCTCTCTCGCAATAGCAATCTAGAACCCAACACATGTCTCCTTCCTCCCTCCTCCTTCTCTCTCTCTCTCTCTCATTTCTTGCTTGGTTGTCTTCGCTATCTCCCCCTGCTATCTTTAGACCCCACTCCCTTCTGAATTTAACCCAAACGGAGGGACCACTCTCTCTGGGTCTCTTTTTTCTCTTACTAATATGAGTTTTTTTCTTTTTTTCTTTTGGGACAAAAATGGAGTTTCTTTTGGGAATTTAGGGCTTTGGGCAATGATTAGGGTGCATGGTTTTGATATTTGGGTTTTTTTGTCTCCATTCAACATTTCTTCGTGTTTTTTAGTTGGAATTGAAACTTGGGGTCTTGGTTTGCAGTGTGGTTTTGGTGTTTTTTCGGATTGGAATTCGGGTTCTTTTTCCATTTTGATTGTCTATGTGAGTTTTATATTAGCCATTGAGCATGAGTGTCATAATTTCTGAAATCGAATGAATATATATATATATATATATATATATTTGGTTCTTTCTGCATTCAAGTTCTTTTTTTAGTGTTGTCTACTTGGGATCAAATTTAGATACATATTCGTCAATGCAAATAGATATGTTTCGGTTATGTACAAATCAGCTAGTTTAATCTTATTCTATAATCGTTGATTTTGTATGTTTGGTTCTAAATTATGTTTTTTGTGATGTATGTTTATTTCTTTGTTTTTTATTTGTAATCTGTTCTTCTTTTTGGGGTTTTGTATAACGTATTCTCCCTTTTAGGGGTTTGGCATTTGATGCCTTTAAATTTGCTGCAGCATTATTTTATGTAGAGATTGGGTTATGTATTCATCGAGTTTGAAGAAAAAATTTCTTTTTTTCTCTTTTTGTTGAGTAGATGTGAATTTTTCTTTTTCTTTGCATTTTCCCAAGATATTTGGTGTTTGAGTTTGTGTGTGTTTTTGTGATTATATGCATCTTACTTTGTTTCAATGGTTGTTAATATTTGTACTTACTAGAAGTGAATTAGAGATAAAAGTCAGAACACAATCTATATTTTGTGAAAAGAAAAGAGAAAGAAATTACAATAATGATCCTGAAATGTTTATTTTTTAAATCATAAAATCTTGTTCATTCTCAACCATTGATTTTTGGATTGCCAAAAAACCATGCAAACAAATTGGATTTTGGTTATTCAAATGTTGATCTTCACTAGATGATGATGTAGATCACATCTATATAGTCCAATTTGATCAAAACAATTTGCATCAATGAATGTTTGATTTGTTTAGAATATTGATGTTTTTTAGGATTTAGGTTATTGATTTAGTTTTTTTTATATAAACTAAATGGTTAGGTTGTTTATTATTTTTTTCGCCATTGATCAAATATTCTCTTATTGAATACAGTGGGGTCGCCATCTATGAATATAGATCAATCATAGATACACATTCATGACAGAAGTCCAAAACTTTATACATCTAAAATTGATTAATTCCTTGAAGCATCACATGCTCATGTTGATTCTGCTAGTAGGATGTGATACCCATATTGTGACTGCAAGAATAAAAAATATAAAGTTCTACCAATTATCAAACTACATTTGATTGAATGTGGTTCTACTACGAAATATATTTAGTCCAATGTGAGTGTGGCCAAAACCCATGTAGATGTAGTGCATGTACATCATGACGAGAGAGAGGATATAACAAAGCTTCATGATCGGGACAAAGAAATGTTGGACGATGTTATTATGGGTACAATATTGGATCAAACTCTAGATGACAAATATAGGCCTCTTCATGACTTAATGGGTGATACCCAGAGAGATTTATATCGAGGTTATACAAACTTAACAAAACTAGTTTTCACTATCAAGCTGTTACATATTAAAACAATGAACAATTGGAGTAACAAATCATTCAATATGTTTATTGATTTGTTGAAGGAAGTATAGCCTAATTGAAAAATATTGCCAAACTCTCACTATGAGGTGAATAAATTTGTGAATCACACCAACTTTGACTACGTGAAGATAGATGCATGCATGAATGATTGTGTGCTTCATGAGAAGAACATAACATGCCCAAAGTGCAATGATTCAAGATGTAAATCGTAAAAAGGCAAATGAATAAAAGTTTCTCAAAAGGTATTACGATATTTTTTCATAAAATTGAGCTTGCAATGCTTGTTTATTATAATAAAAATATCATTAAATATGAGGTAGCACAAGACCCGAGGTTGTAATGCTTGTTCTGACAATGCTTTAAAGGATAATTGATAAATATTTTATTGTGCAATTTTATAGAAGATAAAGATTGACTCTGTGATGCGACACAACAGGACAACATCCTCCTAAGAGAGTCAACTCAGAAGTGTGAAAAAATTGATGAATAGAGCAAAACAAACAATTTAACATATAAATGGATCATCTTCATACCTCTAGAAGTATCAAACAATGATACATTTCTTATTTCCTAAGTTTATCTTTTTTCCATCTAGTATAGTGCTAAATATGTTTAATATAATAGATTCTTAATTTGTTATTTGTAGATTAAAATAGATGGGTAAGAACTGATGACAAGTGTGTTATACAAACGAGGGTAAGTTTCTTATTCCCTATGCTTTGATTTCTAAACTATTTGCTATAATTAAATTTTGATTTATGTGAATTGTAGAAGTGTATATGTTTGTTGCAGATTTAAAGATGATGTAGAAAGTGTAAGGGGTTTGTATTTAAAGTGTATTTATTGCAGGTTTGGAGAGAATGTAGTGGATTTGAAGTTCAATGTTTTAGGATGTATGTTTGAAGTGTATTTGAAGTTTTTGTTGAATATATATTTCAGTTACTAATTTTAGTATATTTAAAGTTTTTATTGAAGTGTATATATTTGAAGTGTAAATGTGAATATATATAAAAAAGATTAAACTAGTTTTTAGTTTTAAATTTACAGGTTTATAGCCTATAACGACAACATTCATTTGTAGTGAAGCAGAAGACACCTTTGTAAGTAACTCACATTTTGTAGTGTATATGTTTTGATTTCTAAACTCTTTTTTATAATTGCAATAATTAAATTTTGATTTACGTGAATTGTAGAAGTATATATGTTTGTTGCAGACTCAGAGAAGATGTATGGAGTGTAAAGGGTTTGCATTTTAAGTGTATTTGTTGCAAGCTTGTAAAGGATGTAAGGAGTGTAAGGGTTTTGTATTTGAAGTTTATTTATTGTAGGCTTGAAGAGGATGAAGTGAGTTTGAAGTTGAATGTATGAGGATGCATGTTTGAAGTGTATTTGAAGTTTTTGTTGAATGTATGTTTCAACTGCTAATTCCAGTGTATTTGAAGTTTTTGTTGTAAGTGTATATTTGAAGTGTATTGGAAGTATAAGTATTTGAAGTATAAATGTGAGTGTAAAAACAAACAAACTAATTTTCAGATTGAAATTTGCAAGTTTATAGCTTATAACGAAGACATTCCTATCTCACCGTTATAGGCAAGATCCCTATCTCATTGTTATAGGATGGTTATAATGACGAACTGATTTCTCCTGTTATAACCTACAAAGGCTAGTTAATGCTCACCGTTATTGAGTATCTCGCCGTTAAAATAACCACACCATTATAAGCTACTTTGCCGCTATTAGTGCTCCCAGTTCCTATAAGTAATCTTGCTAGTGTTGGGTCATCTTTAACGATGACCTATAAATGTTTTCGTTATTGGTCAACAAAGGCCATTTCTTTACGGTGACTTATCAATGAGAATTATCACCATTATAGGCCAATAGTGGTGAGAAATAAAGCAATATCAGCGAGAAAAATAGTCGTTATTGACCCTCATCCTTGTAGCAATTCATAATCCAAACAAAATACAATATCCAACCCAAACTAATAACTAAATTCAAAGTTGAAGACAAACACCTCTACCAAATGACCATGCTACAATTGTGGATATCAATGTGTTGGGTAAGGATATGTTCTGATCCAACCCAATTATCATAATTGCATGTGAAATGTGTGCATGGGGACTATTTTCCTTGAAATAATTGAGTGTCGGTGACCCCAACCAAAATTTAACTCACAACAAAGTGGGCCTGGTTCTCGGCGAGAGTTTTTCATCATTAAAAAAAGAGCCTTTATATATCCTATAACTAGCTACTATATGACTCTATTAGCATAGCTTAATCAGTCTAATCGATCTTGAATGCTTGATCAAGCTTGACTCATTTACTTAAATGCGTATGAGTTGGGTTTAAATGAGTCAATCTCGAGCTACAAACCCATAACATTGCGACATAAGCCCTAAGGGTGTGTTTAATTGCTTACAAAGATTGCACAAAATAACATAACATTTGTCTATCTTGTAACTGTACTATGTTCAACGTTTGTTTTGATGGAACAAGAAGTTATGTTCCTTGTATCCGACGTTTGATTTTTATGTCGTGCAAACAACTTTGATACAGATAATTGGTCGGATAACTTTGTTTTGAATCATACAACTTGATCTGCCCCACCATATAAGTGTTTGAACATGTTTATTATGGATTTTAGCCTTGATATAAATCTTAGATTGGATCTAAATATCAAAAATTATTTAAAAATTAGGTAATTGATATTTTTTGATATGTAAATTATTTAATCGGTGTCATATTGGAGCTAATTATGAAAATTTATCAAATAATTATGGATTTTGGCCTTGAATATTGACCCCAAACTGGATCCAAGTACAAAAACATATTTGAATTTTGGGTATTTTGAGAAAAAATAAGAATTCATAATTTTTTATATACAAATGTAAAAACCATAAATAAATCAAAAACCTTAAAATGCAAGAAAAAAAATCTTAAATAAACCCCAAAACCTAAACTACAAGAAAATTAAACCACAAATTAAATATAAAAAGCCTTAATTCTAACCCTAATCAAATTAACTATAAGAAGCCCTAATTAAAGAATTTTAATTTGAAGCCTTAATCAAAGAAAAAAACCCTAATCAAATTAAATATCAAAAGCCCTAATTAATGATATTTGATTTAAAGCTCTAGTAAAAAAGCCTTAATCAAATAGAAAAACCCTAATCAATTTAAATATCAAAATCCTTAATTAAAGATCAATGAAAAAAATCTTAATCAAACAAAATAAAAAATAGCTTTAATCAAATTAAATATAAAAAGCTCTAATTAAAAAATTTGATTCAAAGCAATGATTAAAGAAATTTATTATTTAGAGCTCTAACATGAAAGAGTGGGAAGAAAAAAAATTACAATTAAACAACAACAAAAAAGAAAAGGAGAGACCCTCCCTCCGCCCATTTTGTTTTTTAAACGATGCACCCCACGTCCTTGATATCGGGGCCACCCCCTAATTGGGGCATGACCAAATGCTGAAAAGGAAACTAAAGATATCGAATCGGGTCTAACCTGGATCCGCGTCCTTGTTCCCAGCGTAACGCTGGAGGAGACATCCCCAAATTGCTGCATAACCAAATGCACAAAAGGAAACTAAAGATATCGAATCGGTTCTAGTCCGGATCCGATATTGTGAGACCCGAGATCTGAGCGCCTGGAACCGGTATCGAAGATCAAGGAAATTCGGTACACGGAAACGATTGCGCCGCATGTGCGAACAAGCCTTGCCAATGGCGAAAAGATTGGTCGCACGAGCGAACAGTCCTCGAACCAATTGCGACGTCCGCAGGCACGTGCTCTCCCCGCGTATGACGCGGCGTATATGAGAGCCAGATATAGGAGGAAGAGCCGAGACCGCATTCGCTCCCTCTCCTTCCCGAACGTTCCCCGAGAAACGGCAGCCGGAGAATACCTTCCAGCCGGCACTTTTTCGGCGAGGTTCGCGTCTTCCGTCTGTGGATTCCGTCCGTCTTCCGGCTGGAAAGTACGCGTCTCCGTTCTCCAAGCTTCTCCCTTCCTTCCTCTTTCGTCGTCACCGAATTAGGGTTAGGGCAAGATCTTGTTTGGTTCTTAAGTCTAGGGTTCTGCTGGACGTTTCGCCGGTAATTGGGGAGGTCTGTGGCTGTAAGTGTTGATCCGGGCGGTTTCTAAACCCTATTTTTTTTGTTCTTTGTCGTCGGGGACTCGAAGAATTGGGCGGAGAATTGTTGGCTTCGGAAGGATTGTAGAATCGGGAAAGTGAGATTTTTTACGTAATCTGAGAAAGTTTTGGCAGGAAATGTTGCCGCATGTGGAACGGAAAGCCCTAGTTTCTTGATATTTTGGGTTTGGATGCCATGATTTAGGAGGAAAAAGGTCGCCATAGGGAAACCTAGAACTTTATGTAATTTGGGGAGTCTTTTGATAGGAACGGTTAACGCCTGTGTTTATTGAACCCACTTTTTGCGATCTTTTGGCTTTTGGTAAGAGTTAGGAGGAAAAGTAGATCAAGATAGGACAGCCTAAAAACTCGAGAATTTGGCACAATCCGATCAGGTTGTGGCTGGAACATTTTATGCATATGGTGTGGGAACCCTAACTTTTGATCTTTGGGATTTGGATGCGAAGATTTAGGGGGGAAATGAAGCCCTACTAGGATACTGCAACGGGAAAACTAGAGTTTGGCTTGCTAAGTGCAGTTTTCGTTGGTGTTTTTGTCTTTGTAATACCAAGATTTAGGAGGAGAAAGGTAGCGATTGAAGAATATATTGTTTGACAAAATAACCAAGGTGGAAATGGATGCTATTGGTAAAGCAGTTGGAACATCAGATTCGTCCAAGGATTCATTCTCCAAATCAGTAATCGAGACCGTCAATGGCTCCCACAAGTTCACCATAACAGGCTATTCACTAGCGAAGGGCATGGGCATAGGAAAATACCTAATAAGTGATACATTTACGGTTGGTGGGTATGATTGGGCAGTGTACTTCTACCCTGATGGAAAAAATCCTGAAGATAATGCCCTATATGTGTCCGTCTTCATTGCGTTGGCGAGTGATGGCACGGATGTGAGGGCACTCTTTGAATTGACATTGGTAGACCAGAGTGGGAAGGAAAAACACAAAGTTCACACCCACTTTGATAGGGCTCTTGAGAGCGGCCCATACACACTGAAGTACAAAGGCAGCATGTGGTACGTTCTTTTTTTATTATTCCGAGTTCTTTCCCCTGTCATTTTTCTTTGCTTATTCTAAACCTAGATGGGCCAGTTTTAGTCATTTAGTATTTCTTGTGAGTTAATGGATGGAAACAAATAGTTCATGTTATGGATAAGCTGCTAAATATTTGTTTTGGAGATTGATATATAAGGTTGTGTATAAGGGATCCGTTGAAATTGGTCCCTCTACACCACTTAATGATCATAGAACCTAAGATATTCAGTTTCATCTAAAAAACTATATGATAAGCCCAACTCCTTTGATGCTTGAATTAAAGTTTTTTCTGTTCCAGTTTTATCAGCTCTTAGGGCTTGCAGTGTCCGTGGGTAAGCTTGCCTTTAGATCAATGTTATGCATCTTTAGGTGGTAATCAATTTCATTCAGTTTTCCAGTTTAATCAGCTCTTGGGGCTTGCAGTGTCCGTGGGTAAGCTTGCCTTTAGATCAACATTATGCATCCTCAGGTGGTAATCAATATCATAGGTTAAAGTATACTTGTCAATGGAAGTTGTGTGAAATAATAATGTATTAACCTCAGCCAAGACATCTATCTGGGCCATATTCAGGGATTACATCTAGCATGATGCTCATGTCCAAACCAGGAAGTGATCTGCTTGACCTATGTCTTGGGTCGGCCAGGCTCTGTAGATGGGAGTCCACCAGGTTTGAGATTAAATGTTGGTTAAAACTTAAAACCCACTTGATACAGCCATGCACATTGGGAGTGCTTATGTGCGTGATCACAAACAAGTTCAAGTAGGCCGCTGGTGGGAGTCCACAAGGTCTGAGACTGAAAATGACTCTTTAACAAGCAGGCCCAACCCAGATTCTGCAGGCCAGTTTACTAAACATCTCAGGATCCACTCAAGTGTGGCTCAAGATACACAAAGACTTGTTGTTCCAAGAGATAGGTCAGTCAGAAGATCACCTGGTTTGGCTCCGAGCCAAGGCTTGTACAGTAAGTAGGATAAATGTGATTCTTCGTACCCATCTACTAGAAGTACCAGGTACCAGCCAAATACGGCCCATTCAAACTTTTTAGATATTCGTCATTTATAAACCCGATGAGTTCCATTATGCAAATGAAACTGGATATAGTGTTGGTCAATTGCCAATGAAACTGAGAATTCATGCTCCTAATTTGGAATGTATTTTCCTCTTAACATACCAAGACAAACACACAAAACTGAAGATTTAGTGCTAATATCATGCATGTAACACCCAAAAATGACGAAGCAACAAATATGTCAACAATTCAAGAGGAAGCGAGCCAGTGTGCATCTATTCCAATCATTAAAAATAGTGAATAGTTCCAGCTATCAGATGTGCTTTCTGTTTGTAACATTATGGACTCCGTCTTAAATCAACCATAGACTTAAATCACAATCACAATACTTTATTAGTTTCATTGATGTGAATGAAAAATAAGGAACAAAGTGCAATCAGTGTAGCTTGATTCATAGAGGAGTTTGACAGTCTTAATTTGAAGTTGAGATGAACATTGTTAAACACCAAAAGGAAGTTGAAATCCACCATTTGGTCATGAACTTACTGGCAACTTTTATATACTTGGAATGCATTTTTATTGAGATTAATTTGTTTATTGGCTAACATGGAATTGAAGTTTTGTTTCCTTCCTTTTGAGCCCCAAAATTTCCTCTTTAACCCCTGATACTTTGTGTGCACAACTTTGAATGCATTCATGTTTTAGGCCGGTTGGTTACATTGACTGTTTTCAGTGATTGTGGGGAAGGACCACCTTGGAGAGACCATGCAGCTAAGCATTTATTATGAGAACTTGAAGATTCAAGACACCTAGATACTTAAGTAATTATTTCTGCAATTCTGCAGTTGTTCCAAAAATCTAGTTTCTTGGTGGAACATAGGATGGATAACAGGAAATCTGAGATTATGTGATAGATTCAATGAAGAAGATAGAATTGGATGTGCCCCAGGCACAGAAGATATTTCTTTCTGTTTTCGTTTTTCCTTTCTGTTGTTTGGATATCATACTACAACCAAGCAAACAGGCAGGCAGACACATAAATAAACCATATATATGGGTTAATGTTTGCTACCCTGTGGGTAAGGAACCCCCTAGTGAGAAGTAATATTTTTATTTTCTTGCACATCTCTGATCCTCCAGATGCGATCTACATGTTTGGGTTAGTAGAAATTGGTGCTTAAGTCATGTCTTTCTAATGTGTATATAAGATTTTTTTTCAAGGGTTAAAAAATCAATAGCTACAATGTACCAAATTTTCAACCCTGTCCTCTTTTTCCCCAAGGGGGATTGGCATAGTGGGGTGGGGCCTTGGCTGCTAGACAGGCAGTCAGGGTTCAATTCCCATGGGCGTCACCCCTTTGCGCAAGTTGACACTGAGCATAGGCACCAGGGGAAGGGGTCCTAGCCTTAGAGTTTTATGCCACTGGCACAACGACCATACGTCTGGAAGGCTGCGCCAGTGTGATCAGGTCTTGGTGCCAGGTGTAGTTTCTTCCAGTTATAAAACCAAAAAAAAAAATCAACCCTCAAAATCTCGTGTTTTTATGTAAAAACATATGATCCAAGAATTGATTCCTGTAGTAGTTTGACCATGCTGAACACATCCACGGGGTTAGATTTGGTTAAAACAACCTCCCACTGTTAGTTTCAACTAGGCGTTTCCTTACCCATGAGGGTACCATATATATATATATATATATATATATATATATATATATATATATATATATATATATATATATATATGGGTAAATATTTTGTGCTAATGAAGGTACAAAACTATTGAGTAGAAATCACTCTTTTCTTAAAAAAATTCCATTTTTTTTGTAAATCAAATATTATAGATGTGATCTATATGGTTTGTTTAATTGGAAACTTATTTTGAATCATGTGATTATGACAAGTAATTAGGATTTTAAGGGGGTTAAAAAATCAATGGCCCATAATGTGCCAAAACTTCATAACTCAAAAAGTTGTGTTTTTATGTTGGAAAAGTATGATCCAAGGCTTGATCTTTAGCAAACAAACCATGTGTGGTGATAAATCTTGGACACATTTGTGCGGTTAGATTGAGTTGATACCATAGTCACAAATATTGGTATCGGCTATATCTCGTCGAGGCTATTTCACGCGATATTATAGGTTTGGTGATAATTCTTGGGAAAATCTGGAGGCTTAAAAAATATAATAATAACAAAAATAAGTAAGAAAATATCATGTTTTGACAAAAAATACATAAATAATAAAAGAAATAAGTAAAAAATATAAAAGAAAGAAGAAAAATCAATGTAAGTATCGTAACTTTAGAAGAAACTGATACAATACACCTCTCTATTAGGGCGTATCATATGATACAGGGCGTATCGTACGATACACCTTTGACGCACTTTAAAAAACCGAAAGTTACTTTTTTACTTTTTGGGTTTTAAATATCTCTTGAGGGTCGACTCCCTCATTTGTGTAGAGGCCATTAGTGGGGAACCCACACACCCTAGGAGCTGCGAGAGTGATTTGGGGGGCGATCTATGCACAAGGGAGAGGGCTTTTGCAATTTTTTCAAATAAGAGTGCATTTCTACCATTTTTTCACTCAAGTGGGTTAAGGTAAAAAATTCCTATTTTATGTGTGTGTAAACTTGTTGTTGAATATTTGTATGCCTATATTTTTATTTAGTAGTTAATTAGTTTTGTTTTGTTTTAGATCTTTCGATGACGTCTTCACGTTCATCTTATAGAGATGATCCTGCATGACAATACTGCAAAAACATAGATGATAGATGATGTACCACGACCAGGGTCATTATTGAGATGTCTGTTTTGTAGTGCTAATATTAGAGGTAGACTGTGTAGTTTTAAGCAACATATTTTAGGTCTTCGTCAAAATGTACGTCCATATGATTATCCATCTATTCCTGCCACTTTTTGTGCTGATATTATTGCTGAACTAGAAAAAATTCAAAGACGAAGAAATTTGCAAAATTGCAAAGAAAAAAGAGTTCCAACCATTGTTCTAGATTTTGAAGATGATGATGATGACCCACTTGCCAAAAAAATGGCCTAAGATAAAGAGATCATCGCGCGACAATTGGATGCAACACTGATAAATTATTGTCCTAATATTTGGCAAATAGGCTCTAGAAGATAGTTTAGTTTTAAAATCTTTATAGTTTAGAATTTTAGAGATGAAGATTTGCATCTAAGATGTTGGTTAAATATAATGTTTTTAGTTATCATGAACTCTTAGTAGTTTAGTAATGACTTATGACATTTTAATAAGTGGAGGTTAGGAAAAAGGCCGGGAAGCAGAGGCCATTGGAGAAAGGCCGTATACCTTGGTCATAGGTACGAGGGGATCGATTTGATCGCAATGCGAATTTAATATTGTTAGTTAAGACCTTAATTGTGTTTAAAATTTAAATTATGTGTTGCTTTTTATTTACATTGTCAGTTATCAGTTGCATGGCTTGGTATTAATTTTAGAAGAAGAAGAAGAAGAAGAAGAAGAAGAAGAAGAAGAAGAAGAAGAAGAAGAAGAAGAAGAAGAAGAAGAAGATTATTATTATTATTATTATTGAGGTTTTATATAATATTTTATTTTTGTTTTTGTAATATGAAAGTATGTCTTGTGGCATGTTCTTAATTGCAAGTCTTATGTAGCTCATAGAGTCATAAATGCTTAATATGTGATTTTATGGTTGTATTTTGTGCAATTCATCATTGTTTCATGTGTTCTGATTTTTTTAGATTTTTTGCTATTTTTTTCTGATTTTCTTGATTTTTTGGAAAGTTTTTATTAAAAATTTACGATATGATACGATATGTTGTTACTTTGAGCCCGATCGATACGGGTAATGATTTGTATAATATTGAGAAAAACATATTTAAAATATAAAAAATAAATAAAATATAACTAATTGATAATATTGTGATAATATATTGAGAATATCACTTTATTCTCGTGATAATATCGTGATATTATGAAATTGGTGATATTTTCAAAATATTGCGATATTTTATCTATATTATCGCATGCTGAATTTACAGTGATAATATTGTGATATTTTGAAAATGTCGCTGATATCTGTGAATATGGTTGATACAATTTACACCTATGATTTCTAGCTCGATGATTCCTTACCTTCGCTATTACCAAATATTTTTCCTATATATATATATATATATATATATATATATATATATATATATATATATATATATATATATATATATATATATGGGGATTGTGCTGCCCCTTTTTTCATTAGGTCACGACCCTCCAAAAATCATAGTTTTAGGTGTTTTATGCTAGATTTGAACCATTAGATATGTTTATCATTGCTTATTTATTAAGAAGCAAGTTTTGTTTCATATTGATTTGATGTAAAAATGTGAATATTTTATCATCAAATTTTAATACAATATCAACCATTGATTTTTTACCGCTTCAAAATACATATATGAGCATAAAGATGCTTAATAAAAAAACATGTTTTCTATTGAATAAACAATGATAAACACATCTAACGGTTTGGGTCTAGCATAAAACATCTAAAGCTATGATTTTTGGAGGGTCCTAACGTGATCTAATGAAAAAAGAGGGCAGCACAATCCCCATTTTTTCTCTCTCTATGTCTCTCTCTCTCTCTATATATATATCTGCAAATGGCTGTGGAAGTTAACAATCCTTCTTGTGTGTTTGTGTTGTTTGATTCCCTTTGTTCTGATGTCATTATTAATTTTTGCCTCAGGGGTTATAAACGCTTTTTCAGGAGGACACTATTAGAAACCTCAGATTACATAAAGGATGATTCCCTGACCATGCATTGTACAGTTGGTGTTGTCAGAACTCGTACTGAGGGACCAAAACTGTGTGGGATTCCACTACCTCCTGCCAACATTGGTCAGTGTCTAAAGGAGTTTTTGGACTCGGGGATTGGTTGTGACATAACCTTTGAGGTTGGTGATGAGACATTCAGGGCTCATAAATTAATCCTTGCTGCTCGTTCCCCTGTTTTCAGAGCTCAATTTTATGGCCTTATTGGAGACCCAAAAATGGACAAAGTTGTAGTGGAGGATATAGAACCACTTGTTTTCAAGGTATCTTATTAAGATGCTTATCCTTTTAGCATGCTTCACTTTGAAAAATATGTTTGATTTGTTTGTCGTAATATTGACATGTTTCATGCCTTCACATTTTACCTTCAGTTTCAAGACACTCTTATGACTACGGCGATCTAAATACCCTCTTCATTTTAACTTTTGTGTCACAAAGATCATGACCTGATGAACATGGGTGACTGTAGATCCTGTGTTAGGAGCATGAAACTGCACTATTTTATGCTTTTGTGTTAGAAAGATGTAATGTACATAAATACTTTGTTGGTGCTTTTTCATTGTTGTAGGCAATGCTAAACTTCATATACTCTGATGAACTTCCTGATGCATGCGAGGTGGCAGGATCTACGGGTTCTTGTACCAATATGGTGCAGCATTTATTGGAAGCGGCAGATCGTTATGGTCTGGACAGGCTTAAACTGCTATGCGAGTCAAAATTATGCACAGACATAAGTGTGGACACAGTGGCAACAACAGTGGCCCTTGCAGAACGACACCATTGCGTAGAGCTGAAGTCTGCCTGCTTGAAATTTGCTGCAAGCAGCACAAACTTGGGAGGTATGTATTGCAGTAGAATAATTTTGCTTTTCTGAGATTATGTTCGAGTTATGTTAAAATAAATAATTCTCAATGTCGTAATGGTTCCTTAAGCTTTCATCTGCTGAGTTTATTGAAATTCTGCCATGCTCTACTACACATTTTTCCTGGTGACTATTGTAGTCCATTTTAGGAATCGCAGTGCTACTAGTTATTTCATCAATGCTGGTCTGGGCAAAGATTTTTTAGCCTATATTTAAGATTTACTTCATAAATTATATATGCATTTTTCATGAGAACGATGGATTACTCTGATAACTTTTTTTAATCTTAAATTTTGATCTTGTCTATAGTCAAAACTCCTTGTTAGTGTTCCAGCATGGTGTGCTGAAAAATCTCTCGTTTTGTTGTTCTTTGGTTGCAGCTGTGATGAGGTCAGGAGGTTTCCGTTACTTGGTTGAGACATGTCCATTGCTCTTGTCTGATCTTCTGTGGACCGTGGCAGCTGGTAGCGACGACTCAAACTCAACAGGCAGGAAGAGAAGCAGCAGCAGCAACCTGGCTTGGCTTAATTTAGGCGATGCTGGTGATTCCACTGGAAGGCGAACCAGGAGGAGGTCCTAGTCCTTAATCCTTACATTACTAGTACCCTTTGTTATGCATCTTTGATGTCGGGGAGAAACCGCTGATTTTTGAGTGGCCGAGAGGTGCAACATTGACATGTCCCGTTCCAGCACCCTAGGCATAAAAGTTTCATGGGCATTATCCCCCTACCCACCAGGAAAACTTTCCCTCATGCTTCGGTGCATGCACGGGACACATCTCGTGAGTTTTGAACTCGAGATGTGCATCGCAGGAGAAATCCAGCCGTCCCCTGGCCTGGTGTGCCGAGCCCGGCGTGGGCCAAGCCATGCATTCAGTTTTAGTAATGTTGCTTTGATGCATGTCACAATCTGAGCTACCTTTTGTGTAACAGGAAGTGAGGGCACTTGCAGCAAGCTCTTTTCGGGACTGAGGTTGCAACTGCTGGTGAATGCCAAGCTGCGCGAAGCTGGAGTGGAAGCTCTCTCTGAATGGCTTGTCTTAATGAATAATTGTGGTTGGGCTTGAGCTTGAGCTTCTGCTCAACTGCAGCATGGTTTCTTTTTCCCCTTTTTATTTTGTTTTTGAAGTATATGGCAGTGGCCATCTTGGAACCTAGTGGCTGGACCCAATGTTAGAGGTGGTTATTGGGCTGCAGTGGTTTCAAAATGATCCTGGTTTTGTTCGTGTCTGGCCTGAGCCTATGTTGTACTGTAATGGGCTTGGCTGGTCTACTTGTGACCAAGCGGACTAAGTATAATAACAAATCGTTTGGGGAAAAAGCATCCAGCCTGAGTAGGGTGTGGATCCAAGCCATCTTTCTTCATCTCATGCCTTGTCTGATGTGATCAGATCCTGTTCCTCTCCTGTCATTTTTTTTTGCATGAGGAATGGAGAAACCATCATCAGAGACCTAGTTGCGCTAGCTAAGCCTGCTGTACTTGTGGTTGCTTTCTCAACAGTGTAAACCCGTGGTGCACCTTGAGGCCTAAATACAATTAGGCTGGATATGGGTTGGTTCATGCTTGACATGCCAATATTCCAATACTGAAAGTGGGTTCAGATGCCTGTGTTACTTAATCGAAAAATGTCCCTACTGTATGAACCAAACGGCACGTCTCAAAATAATGCATTTTTTGGAATACTCCAAATTTTTTACTATTCTCCTCATGTCCAAAATTGTAAATACTCAGCTTCGTTAGGATCTTTTTATCTTTTGTGCTGCCCGTTGGCTAGTTCAACTCTCAAATTTTCACATTTTTCTTATGCGGACTTCATAAAGTTTGCATAATTTTTTTGCGAACATTCAGTTAGATTGAAACTTTGAAATATTTTACTTGGTTGTTTATTTGCTTATATCCAGTTAGACTGAAACCTAACATCGCAAATTAGTATATACTTTACCAATTAGAATAAACATATATGCTAACTTTTACTTAAATTGAATGCTGTAATATCATAAATATCCTACTACTTAATCTGCATATGTGTGACCCTTCACTTAAACTAAAGGTCGCAACATCATAAATACTGGTTAAATATTTATGAATTTGTGACATATACATGTTCATCTCTATATATAAGCAATTTTTTTTCCATATATACGTTCATCTGAAAAACTCATTTAACAATATATATAGAGAGATGCAAACATGGTAAATGGGTTTTCCTTTTTTTTGTGTATTATTGACAGTGCGTTCTCTCTCTCTCTCTCTATATATATATATATATATTTGTCTGTATTATTGATAGAGTAAATCTGACAATGAGAAGGAAACCCACGACAATTCCATTATAGTTTTAAACTTTATTATATTTCAGTATTTTGCTTGATAGATTGTGAAGAATGAACAAATTGTCAAAGACACCGTAAGACTTATCCAAGAACATGTACCACAGCGTGATAGCGCGATGAAGCCGGTCCTGCAGTTGGATCGAGTCATCTGTCCAGGCCCGAGACCCAAATTCTCAGGTTTGGGCAGGCACCTGAGGCTCAGGTCTTGAGCAAACTCAAGAGTAAGGTTTGGCTTTTCATTCTCGGAAAAGAAACGAAGCAGAGGCATGCATATTTGTGAGTTGGATCCAGGTCGCTCCTTACCAGACCCGTATCCAACGTTTACTCCATGGGAACATCTGAGAATAGTCAGGCTTGACTGGATCCAACACATGATGGATCTGAATCCTTAGACCCCATCAGACCCATATTGAATTCTGGACCCTCTTTGCTCCATGACAGATTTTAATATAGTTTGAGAAAAAATATGGAGGTTTGCAGTCTGGAACCTTTCTAATTTTGCAAACAAATTTTCAATTATCTAGTAAAATGAGTGTAGCTAAGATGCTTATGCTTAGATGGATGCGTGGAAATCCAATAAAAGATAAGATTTGAAACGAGGAGATACGTAAGAAGGTAGGCGTTGCACCCATTGAAAATAAGATGAGAGAGAACCGTTTACGGTGGTTTGGACATATTCGGCGAAGGCCTAATGATGCTCCAGTTAGAAGGATGGAGAAATGAGAAAATATATAGTTAAAAGAGGTCGGGGTAGGCCTAGGAAGACTTGGATGGAGATGATTGGAAATGATATGAATGCTTTGAACCTCACCGAGTAGAAATGATTGGAGGAGAAGGATTCATGTGGAAGACACAGAATGATTTTCTTTGTTGGTTCATATCGCCGACCCCCAATTGTTTTGGGATGAAGGCATAGTTGTTGTTGTTGTTGTTGTTGTTGTTGTTGTGTTGTTGTAGTAAAATGGGAAATCATTTTCTTCCAGGAATGTTATGAGAGCTTTGGGTGTATTGGGTTTTCTTATGAGTTTTAAGAGGGAACCTGGCCGCATTGGCTCGGCCTGTCATACCTATGGTTGTCATGCCAGCAGCATAAAACTCCTAAGCTAGGACCCCTGTCCCTGAAGCCTGTGCTACACATTGGCATGCACCGAAGGATGACACCCATGGGAATAGAACCTTGATTGCCCGTCAAGCAGCCAAGGTCCCACCCCACCTCGCCAACCCTCCCTTGGGCATATGATTTAGACTTGAAATTAAATCTTTAATGATCTTCTTTTGTTCTTAATTCCTTCTACTTGCATCATGTCAAGCTTTTTGCATTGGTGCTATGATTGGCATTCATCCGATTTTGTTCATATGTGAAAATTCTCGATTTTAATTGGCTCACTGATCAAACTCGAGTTTGATTTGCGAAATTCTGAAAACCAGATCCAGGTTCATATACTACACGAAACTTATGGGGTCTGCCTCCATTTTCTAATGGGATCTACCTTATTAAATCCAGACCCGGTTCATGACCCTGTCACGAACCGAGCTCAACGACCCGGTCCATGACCCGCTTCCACCCTCCCCCGCTCTGAGCTGAAGCCACGCTTCGTCGGGAGCAATCATTAGAACGGGCCCCGATGGGAGACACGTGGTGAAATCCAAGCGGCACAAGAGAGCACCAACTCCGTGACCTTCAAGAAGCTACCGCACAAAAGGAACGTGGCTCTCACACTTGGAGGGCAGATCTCTTGGCCATTATTTCGCCACGTGTCATGGTGGCGGCACATCGTACTTCCACGTGGCAGACCCGTCTTCTCGGAAATGATATGCAGCGGACCCCACCCCCCCGAGCTCGACTACAAAGCAGCGACAAGGAACATAGAGAGCGTTTTTCCTTTTGTTTAATTAATTGCGAAATTTCCATTGAATAGAATAAGGAAAGCCAGAGAAATGATGATGATGATGATCGGAAGAGGAGCAGGAGAGGAAGGGGGGAAGGGGAAGAATAAGAAGGGCTTG
Source organism: Nuphar pumila (assembly GCF_984573655.1). Taxonomy (NCBI): domain Eukaryota; kingdom Viridiplantae; phylum Streptophyta; class Magnoliopsida; order Nymphaeales; family Nymphaeaceae; genus Nuphar; species Nuphar pumila. The sequence goes on along the minus strand of NC_143258.1, from coordinate 2,693,914 downwards.
GTGTTCATGTGGGGGTACCTGCCCGGGGCGTCGCCGCAGAGGGCGACGAACCTCTCGCCGGAGCCGGTGGCGGAGACGGTCGGGGACCCGTGGAGGGACGTATGCGGCGGCGGGTGCGTCTTCGCCGTGTCGATCTCCGGTAACGGTTTCCGATCTCTTTGCCCCTGGTTTCTGCGGCGTTCTTCCTTCTGTTTGGCGGTGAATTAGGGCTTTTAGGATTTGTAGGCGATTTTATGATCATGAAGTTTTCACAGATCTGTTGGAATTTACTTGAGCTGTATAAGAAGAAATTTTCGATTTATAGCTCAGTTTTAGTCCGCGTGAAGGAATTCCAGTCAGTTTCGTTTTTTTTTGGGTTTCTTTTTGGATCTATGATTCGGCTTACTTTTACTTCACTTGAAGAGTCTCTGATCGGTTCTGCAATTTTCCCGGATTTAATTATTATTTTTTCGGTGAAGATCATCTTTTTTTAATAATAAACCAGTATTTGAGCGAAAATTTGTTTTCAGAGTGTGGTTAGAAGGATGATTGTTGGCACTTTTTTGTGGATTTAGTTACTGTTCTTCAGAGTGCAGATTTTTTCTTTTCTTTTGGAAAAAATTCGTATTTTTTCCAAGCAGCATTTTTCGAACTCGATGTTATTCTGCTAGTTTAAGCTGTTGCGAGCATTCTTTGGTTTTTGGATGCCTCCTTCAGACTTCTAAATGTTTCATGTTTCTGGATCTGGTTTTTTATTGATCCATGCTTTTTGTAGCTTTATCTTTTGTTTCTCCTTTCTTCATTTCTTGCTGCATTTGGTCATTTCGAAGTTTTCAATTTCTTTTGTATGTTTTTCTGTCTCTCTGATCAGTACAAAGGATTTAAATTACTACTACTTTCAAAAGATCCCGTCCATAGCATCCCGTGGACGCACATCCGCAGCGTTCTGTCGCACGTGATGCTGTTTCAAAGCACCCTGAGTTTACCACTGTTATATCGCACTTTGTTGATTTATTTATTTATATTGAAGGATTTTTTGTTGGTGAGCTCTGTTGTCTTTGAGGTGGCATTGCAGTTAGGGCTGGTAAACGAGCCCAACGAACTGAACAGAGGGTGTTCAAGCTCAGCTTGTTTATTGCGCCTAGCCGAGCCAAGCCAAGCCAAGCTTGCACTCATGAAGAGCCCATGTTAAACTAGCTGAGCACGAGCTAGCTCATTTATGATTTTTTTTCACGGTTAAAAATAATAGAATTTTAGACCCTAAACGTACTAAGCCATGCTCGAACTAGCTCATTTACAAAGTAAATAATTGTTTAAAACTTGTAAGCTATAGGATTTGAACTCTAAACTTATTGCTTGCACACCAAACACTTCGACCATCTACATTCTATGACAGAATATATGTAAAAAATATTTATTTATTAATTAATGAGCCTATACGAACAGAGCTAAGCTGAACATTGGTTGTTCATGTTTGGCTTGCCGAGCCTATTTTACGAGTTTGAACAAGCTCTTAACAAGCCCAACGTGACCTGAGTCACTGGCAACTCATCTCATTTTCCAGCCGTAAGCATCACACTCATTGTTTTCCATTCAGTTTTGATCTTCTGTTTCTTTTCTTTTTATAAATATCAGGGGGGAATTTGTTTCGTGTTGATGATTTACACTTTTACAGTGTCTGCCTATCTGCAAGAGTCCAACTTTTTTTCCTCTTGTTTTTCTTAATTCTTTTGTTTGATAGTCTTAATTGCTGCTTGAGTCTGATATTATATATGTCTATATCTTTTGCTAGTTGTCTAACTTTCATGATCATCTTCATCAGCACAGAGCTTTTTTTCTTTGTTTTCTTGGAAACCTATCTATGTGCGGTCAGATCTGTGTGTTTCATTTCTCCATTTAATGAAACTTGTACAATAATCCATGTCAAGATAATTTTGCCTATGATGATATTTTCTCCATGATCTGCCATGAAAACATGTTAAGATATATTGTGGTTATTATGGATCAATAATTTCTATAGTGGTTTTCGTATATTATCTTAATTTTTAAAATTGTCAGCATATTTAATAGCCTCCTTGTCCTCTAAAAAGGGAATTATTGAATGAATACATGGTGAATTCTGATATTTTATTCTTCATTCTAGGAAGGTACTAATCACATTGAGAATGGAATTTCTGAGTTCCTGCAAAACCATCTGATATTGTTTGAGTAAATAATTTTTCCTGGCTAGTGACATCATCAAGGCTGTATTTGGGTCTACTATGAGTATACTTCCGATAGTATTGCAAGCAAAAATTAAAACATTAGGAGATTATCTTGACATTGTCTAACATTTTTGTGATGGTAATAGTATAATATGAAAAAAGGATTGAAATTTTAAATTTATTATTTATTATTACAGAATTGTTTTATGCTTAAATGACTATTCTGCTAGTTTATTATTATCAAAATGTCCTTCAGATCATGTCATTACTCAAGAGTCTTCTCAGATATTTTTCTCTTTAAGCCAAGCCCCTGCATGTACGTGCTTATACTAGTAGTAATCTTTTTCCCAATTATTTTTTCCAAATTTTCAGAAAAAAGAGCCGGAGGGTCAACTTCGTATCAAGAGAATTGAATTCCCTAAACATTAATGTAACTATGGTTCTGTTACAAGTTTCAGTATAGTGTTTACATATTTCATTGCCAGATCAAGAAAAGTTTTCAATCGATTGATCTTTTATTGTTTTGGTATCATTAGAGTCAGGGAAGCTCTACACTTGGGGCTCAACAGATGATCTAGGCCAAGGCTATGTGACGGCTGGGAAGCTGAGGTAGCATGATTCTTATTATGTAGTTTTTCATTTGACTACGTTTCTTTGGTTTATTGGTGCCTATTTTCCTGTTTTATCTGTTATATCCTATGTCACACGGACTCGGCTCCAAGGTCGACGCACCCACATCGACATGGGTGCGGCTCAGACTCGGTCAACCTGACCCTGGGTGCGGTCAACGCACCCAGGGTCATTTTGGTTCATTTTTTGGATTTTTTTTTTTAAATTTCTGGGCTACAAAATTTAAAAAAAAAATCTTGGGGGGGGGGGGGGGGGGGGGCGCTGCCCCCCTATAACCCCCCGCCAGAGGCGGCCCCCCCACGCCGGGGGGAACCCCCCCCCCTCCTGTAAGGAAAAAAACCCTGAATCAGGCTTCACAACTCATCACCTGTCCCCTAATGGGCACAACTTTGACCGAGTCTTATCTCTCTCTCTCTCTCTCTCTCTCTCTCTCTATATATATATATATATATATATATATATATATATATATATATATATATATATAGCCGAGTCCCCGTGTCCAAATTTTTTGAAATTGTGCCGCACCAGTGTCGCACCCGCACCCATGTGACATAGGTTATATCCTTTCCATAGAAATGTTCATGTTGCATTATCTTTTGTTATAGGTATCAAGATGTGCTATTTATCTATTGAACTGGAGATCATGACTCCTTTCCTGAATTCCCTTTTCTAAAGCAGATAGTTTTCTCTTCATTAAATGTTGTATTTATCTTTTCATATTTTGTAAACAATTCCTTTTGAAGCAATCAAACAATGTATTTGTTAGGAAACTACCCGCGTCAGTAGGTGTTATTGATGCCACTTTAACCTATATACTTCTATCTTCTATTGAAATATTCAACATATCATGCTCAGGAAACCCCAGAACCATTCCCTCTTCCTACAGACACCTCCATTGTAAAGGCTGCCGCTGGTTGGGCTCATTGTGTTGCTGTGACAGGTAGTGGATTCTTGTTCCAGTCTCATCGTTACGTGATAATTATTTATGCCCTTTGAAATGCTAACAAAATCTCAAAACTATAGTAAATGGAGACGTATATACATGGAGAAAGATCTAGCAGAAAAGCATAATGGATCCCTGATTGAACAGGGTAATTTATGGTTACAAGCTTTCCCATTTGTTGTTACAGTAAAAAGAAATGGGGATACGATTGATTTTATTATTGGCTTAGGTGATAGAAACAAAGTTGCTCTGAGTTTGTTGCAGACTGATGTTAACTTTGTTGCAGTTAGCTCCAGATCGCAAGTGGGTCATTCAAATTTAAGACCACAAAGCAGTGGAAGTGTAGCTGGATATGATCATAAAGTAGGTGAGGAGGGTACTAAGTGTAGAAGGTTATTGACGAACATGCAAATCTCAGAGAGCTCAACAGCAACAACTGATGAAGCCATGTCATCACTTCCATGCTTAGTTTCATTGAGTCCAGGAGTTAGGATTGCCATGGTTGCTGCTGGTGGAAGGCATACATTGGCCCTATCAGGTAAGAGTGGCTTAGATACTGGACCTACATCAAGTTTAGATTTCAGGCACCCGTTTCTTCTGTCACTTATTCTTGAGAAAGTTCAAATATTCCTTTTAGTAGCTGCCTTTGGAAAATTGGTCGTTTAACTAGGTCTTAGAGCTTTGCAGGATATACTTTATACAAAGCATAGAAGGGCTGATTCAATCTGTTTTCCCAAAGTTTCAGATGTGGGTCAGGTGTGGGGTTGGGGCTATGGAGGGGAAGGGCAGCTGGGCTTGGGTTCTCGGATCCGCATGGTATCCTCTCCTCATCCAATAGCTTGTGTTGAGACATCTTACTTCAGAGACAGAATTCCTGCAGTTCCTAGAGGAGCCATGGCTTCTGACCCTGTCGTCTTCAAGGTTCCAGGAACCCACGTTAAGGCTATTGCATGTGGAGGTTGACATAGTGCAGTAATGACGGGTGCACATTCAATATATTGCTTCTGCTTCTTATGCCTGATATCTGCAATCATAGCAAGTTCAATTCCTCATACAACAATTCGGTTCTAGAGTTTTTCTTGACATTGGTTGAATTCCTTGTGTATCAATCCAAATGTCAAGATGCTGTGTTTTATGCAGTTTCTTTCTTTGCAAGTGTTTGAAGAAAAAAAGGTATTTTAGGATATGCTGTAACCAAGCAGCTGCCAATTCTATTTGAGTTGAGTTACCAAAAGTTTATGGTAAACCACCAATCCCTTCATACCGAATTTTTTTGTTGTACATATGTTCACTCAATGTCAACATATATTAACTATAAAAATCTGCTTTTTTATTCTTTTTTTAATTATTGGCTACAGATTTCAGTTTCCCCTTGTGTCTGTTTTTATCATTCCGTCTCCTGTCATGTTTCTGATGCAACTTCTTCATCTTCTCTTATTATTCTTCCTCTGTGTTGTAATTTGTTCTTGTTTCACATTATCAGATCGCTGTCCATTATCTGTTTGGATTCAGGCAGGTCATTCCAGACTTTGTATGTGTAAATCTGGATATCTGCTGTTAAGCTTCCTGCACTTTGTCGGCTCTTCTTTGCTGTATGCAACAGACTACTTTTTCATGGAGACTTCATATTCCCTTGATTTCAAATCTTGTCATAGTTTAATGTGCAAGTTGCCTGTTTCCTGTATGTTCATGCTCTCTCTCTCTCTCTCTCTCACACACACACACACACACAACACACACACACACACACACACACACATACACACGTGCAACATACACATTTTGCTGCTGCTTCCTGTTTGCTTTACTCGTACCACATTTATGTGTAGATCTGTTTGTATTGCTCATTCAGCTCGACCTTTCCTATTTATGATATTAAGGCATGTCTGAGGAGGTTTGACTAATACCAACTAATTCATGTGTGTCATATGCCACGAGGTTTAACGTAACAAATTCATTTTGTGACAGATGCGGGAGCTCTGCTAACTTTTGGTTGGGGATTATATGGACAGGCAAGTTTGTGGTTTTCACTTATAAAACTTTTGAGAATTTAACTCATTGAGCAACATTCAAATTTGTGGGGCTTACAGTTCTGCAAGAGTAGATGTTTTCAACTTTGAAAACAATCACTCAATCCAGCGTATGTTTGCCCTTTCAATATGACACACCCGATCAGAGAATATCACATGGTATTTGCAGAGAATCATTGCACAGCAAAGCGGCCATTCTCTATATTGAAGGAACAAACTCATTAGTTTCTGCTTTTATTTTAGCCTAGAATAAATAATAGGACAATCTGCTGCATATTTACTTGATGTTATTCCTTAGCAGTCCTTGATTAAGAAACTGACTCGGGCTGACCTGATCAGCACAAGAACCGAGTCAGCTCCCAGCTCGAGTCAGAAGTTTTCTAATGGTATTTCACTTGGCTCAGTGTGGACAAGGAAGCACTGATGATGAGCTCAGCCCTACTCTCGTATCATCTCTGTGGGGGATTCGAATTAGAGGGGTTGCAGCAGGTTTGTGGCATCCAATTTGTATATCTGTTGAAGGTCAGGTGTATGCTTTTGGTGGGAACCAATTTGGGCAACTTGGAACCGGCAATGATCAAGCTGAGGTAGTACATTGATGAGGTTATCCCTGAGTTGTGATGATTTCTCTCAGAACTTCTGTATGTTATCATGAATTGATTTTCTTTGATTCTTCCAGATTCATCCCAGGCTTTTATTGGCCCCTTTGGAAAACAAGCGTGCCAAATTAGTTTCATGTGGTGCACGACACAGTGCCATTGTCACAGGTAAGCTAGAAATATCTGAAAGAATGTTCTTGTTTATCAATAGCCATCTCAATCCTGAGATATTGGTCCTAGTATTTGGTTGTGGCTCTGCCATTTTCATAACCTCATATGCTGTTTAGGTGAGGTTGGTTTCTAGACATCGAGTATTGATGCTTACCACCCAATTTATGATTCAGGCTTTCCGTGCTTCTTCCCTGAACTAATGTGTGAACCTGATGTGTCGCAGGACGCTTTTGTTGCACCAAAAGTGCCCTGGATGCAACGGTCCAGGACAATTTATCCTGAACCATTGCATCCAATGATGCAAACGGGCTTACATATGATCAGGTCTTTTTTTTCATGAAGCCAACCTTATGGGCATGTTTGGAAGAGAGAAAAACTCTTATAGGAAAAAAAAGTTTTGCCTGAGAAGTTTTCCAAAAGAAAGTTTTTTGCTTGTTTGTATAGCATGAGAAAAACAGTGAGAAAATGTGAAAATATAAGAGAGGATGGTGGGTGTAAAAATAAATTCTCTTGGTAGGAAACATTCCTCCACCTCTACTTTTTAGAAAAACTCTCAGCAAAAAAGTTTCCTCATTTGGAAGGGTCAGAAAATCCGTACAGATTTTTCATTTTGCATCACTTTTCCTGCATCTTTCTCTATTTCAAACGTGCCCTATAGATGTGAACCATGAGCTCTGAGAATCATCCAATTACAACATTTATGCATAATTTTATAAGCCTTGGAAAAATCAATGTTCTACAACATGAGATATTTTCTGACTCATAAAGTTATGTTTTATCAATTCAAAAGCTGGTCGTTAGCATTTAGACCATGCTTAACCCATCTATGAGGTCCAATTGGGTTAACACAACCAGCGCCTATGATTTCAAGCTCATTTGGATGGTCATGTCAACATGACCAAACATTACCCTGATGCAAACAGCCTCATAAGAATCGTTATCATTTTGATAAACTTACCACGTCATTTAGTAAAAAGGTGCAATTGAGATTCTGATACTTTTGTGTTAGTATGATCTAGCATACAAAAAGTAATTTAATTTCTGGTATCTTCTTAAATTTCTCATTCTTGCAGAGGAGGGAGAGGTGTTCTGCTGGGGATGGAATAAGTACGGACAGGTATGGCCCTAACCCATTGGCTGCTTTTGTTTCACCTACTCTCAGATATTCTCAGCACAAGCTGAAGACTTTGGCTTGTTAAGCACAGCTTGGCTTGGGCGACCGGAGCATCCCTTCTCAAGTTCAACTCAGTGATTGTTGTCCAAGGAATGTTGCTTGCGGGTGGTGGCATACGGTGCTGCTGGCTGAGTCCCCTTCATGAAAGCTCCTGCGAACATGCAAAACAAGAGGATGATTTCTTTCCCCCATTTTTTGGCAGGTTAGTAGAGCATTCACATTGGGCAGTCGGGAGTAGATGCTAAACAGTATACATATACAGATCCACAATACAAATTTGACATAGAGCAGGTTCCAAGGTGTACATGAATCATTGTAAGATCAGCACTTTCGGTGTTTATCATTTCGCCTAAACAAAAGTCAGTGTACTAGCTTTGCATGTCCACACTGAAAATACGTTCGGAAAATTGGCCAAGATCATTGCCGATTTTGTTGGTAGACAGGTGAGCTAATGTTAAAAATTATGCAGCAGTATCAGAACTTGCTCAGTGTAACATTGTTTCTGTGCAGAAGCTGCATCAACGGCCAAAGTATATCCATTCTCTGAAATCCTTTGGTAACCTGTTTTGGACAATATATCAAATCTCATGATTTTTAGAGAGAGAGAGAGAGAGAGAGAGAGAGAGAGAGAGAGACCTCAATGACAAAATGAGCCCACATCTTATCAACTCGAGTCTCCATTTGTCCCTTCAGGATAGTCAGTCCTAAGCTTCGAATCACCTGGGCGATCTCCAAAAATACCCCGTGCTCCTCACACAGCATCTGAGCATGTAAGCCAAACCGTTAACAATGGGTATGACACAGAAAATAGATGCACTCGTCTCGTTAGAACTCGTACATGGCCTATAGTTGAAAAGCACACTAGAAGGTGCACTTCTTTCTAGGGCTACTCAAGCATATAACCCCTTGATGTCATATTTTTATAGGCAAATTAAGGGATAACCCCATCCGGATTCGAACCCGAACCCGGGGCTCCTTGGTTATGATTGTGCGGACTTGTGCATAACAAGCCAAGATTAGAACATAAAGAACTCTTTAGAGCTCAGTGACAACCTCAACAAGCATGTGACCAGGTTGACTAAGATTCTCTACCATCAATGGACACGAACTCGGTTGGCTTCCCAACTCAACAGCCCAGGTTGCACCATCTGGATGACGCGAATCAGAGCCTTCATCTTTAACCATCTGCATTAGGCCCAAAAAACTAAAGGTGAAGATAACAGAAATCACAATTAAAGAAAATGGAAAATGATCCCAGTGCTACAACATGATTTATTTCATGCTAGGTATCTTTCCATGGTTCTGCTAGAATTGGTTAATTCCTAGTTTTGCCTTAGCCAGTGTCAGATATTTCCCAATTAACATCCTGCTAACACACACACACACACACACACACACACACACACACACACACACACACACACACACACACAGAGCAGTGAACTTATTAGCTCATGAGATCATTACGACTGTGTGTGTACAAATGAGAGGATTCCTCTTTCCAGACCGAACATCTGAGTTCAAGGAAGAACAATAGGTTGTGTATGACTGTGGGCACAGGGACAAGGCCGTTTTATGAAGTTTTTTAATATTATTAGTGTAGAAGAGGATACGGAACCTGAGTAAGAATGGAGTATCCTTGTGACATATGTTGTTAAAGTACTATCCGGTGGTTGGAAAGTGCCAAGTTTGATTGCTTTGCATCAAGATGGTAGATACAGGAAAAAGCATCATGAATCTAGGTCTCATAGCAGTCGTTCTAATTCTTCACAGAAGTCCAGAAGGTGAAAGGATAAGAGAGAGGTGAATTGCTCGCGGGAATGGTGCATGAGCAAGCACAAATCGTGCTTTGCATGCAAGTACTCAGCAAAGAGGCAACAAGAAGGCACATGAACCATCCACATCTACAAGATCTAGAAAAGACACAGCCTTATGATTAATTAAAGCCTACCACAAGTCTTCAGGGCTTACATATTAATGTTCCTCATTGATAATAAATTACACATGGTTCATTCTTAGTTGAAAAATGAATTATCTTGTGAATGGACATCTTCAATGGTGAGTACATGCGCAACAAAAGTTGAAACAGCCAATCCAGAGAGACCCTGTCTCGATATGCTGCTCCATCCACTGTTAGAGCATGAATGGTAGCCCAACCCTGACATACCTTAGGTGAGATTTCTCTCATTAAAAGCAGCTTGCTCTAACAATAATAACAACAAAAGCATACATTGGCAAGGTTGATGATATAATACACACTCCATTTTTTCCTCCATACCCTTGTCAACATATGTATCCCCGTGGCGACAAGCATCGACAACCCGGACACACCATTTTACCCTCCATACATACAAGTTTGTATTTAATTTATAATTTCTAATTATATTTTCAGTTTATAACTTCATATTTCAGTATATAATATATATTTTAGATATATCATATATATTTAGATTATATTCAGTTTATTTTAAATTTATTTTGTATTTATGTGATATTCATTATATATATAGCCATGCCCCTGTATTCACATTTTTTGGAATTGCTGCACCCTTCGTACCTATACCCGTACCTGCATCCGTACCCAGGTGACATAGAATAAAAGAAATTTAAAAATATATTTTGTTTGTAAACCACAAAGCCTCCTCAGGACATGGAAGAAACAATATGAAACCAGGAATCCATCTCAAACAGCTTACCAAAAAGTTTCTTGATCGTAATTGATAACATTATTACTGCCTTGATGAAATCATTAATAATAGCAAAATACAATCATGTTTAGATAAAAATATTAAATTCGAGGAAAACAAAATCTAACTCAAGAATTGCCTTACCCTTCAAACAAAGCTTGGGATATTTGGTGGAGTGTTGAGTGCCAACATAATTGATGAGCCTAATGGAAGAAAGTATATTTAAATTCAGGGATTTTTGTAGATAGTTCTCAGGTTACATAACGCCAAATGTGGCGTAACCTAAAAGAAACTCACTAAGGTGTCGGCCTGGCAAGTTGGACAGGTATCCATGCTTTGGACAGATCATATTTATCATAGAATCAAAGGTATGCTCAACTCATCCATAGCTTCTGCCCAAATACAAAGATAACAAGAGGGTGGTGCTGCTAGGTTCCTTCAGTAAACCCATTATGTAGGTGTGCCTTTAGCGTTTGGATCCCATACCGACCCGCACAGCGAACTCCAAAATAGGAAAAGGGAAAGAAATCCCATGCCCAACTGCACAAGGAATCCCAACATAGGAAGGGGAAATGATTTCGGAGAAAAAAAGTAACCATGCTGTGTCGAAGGTTCACATACAAAACCAAGCACATAAAAAATAATGTCAAAATCAAACAAATGCCATATCAAGAAAAGCTTTTCAAACTATTCCGTGATTCAACCATACAGCTTACGAAAATATCCAACATTTATAGTTATTTTATAGGGAATCAGATTATATAAGGCTGGTCCTAGTAAAACCCACTGAAATGATACTGCCTATTCAAGCAGCACAACAAGCAGACATAGAAACATTATCAGAAATGCCGAGTAATGATACAAATCAGTAGTTCTCTACATAAAATGTTATATATGTGCTTTATAGACACATCCTAATTAATATCAGGAGGAAGCGTACCTTTGGTCGTGTGCAATTCTTCAACTTATCCACATGGTTCGTGATGCTTCGCAAGAACAACATGTGCTTGATGGTTTGTTCAAATAACACATCAATGCTGCACTGAATCATCACAAGACAAGGGCCTGTAAGTTGTGGCTCAGGTTCTTGGAAGCAAAACATTCACAAAGATGCACTTGCATATGAGGTTTTTGGAAAGTGTTTACTGACCTTAGCTCCATTTGGGACGATCTCCCTTAACTCCTTGATTCGGTCTTGGATCTGCTGTCTGTCCCTTGGTCTCGGCCTACAACTTTCACCAGGTTTGGCCCTCTTCTTATTTATTTTGGGCAACTTAACTTCATTCTTAGACAGTGCAAATGCTGGATTTGTTCTCTTTGCCTCATCAATCAGTGTAATCGATGACGATCCAGATGGTGATGCCAGGGCTGATTGTTCAGACCAAGAAATAAAACCATGATGTAAGCAGCTCCAATGATCCAAATCATGTAGTGGTACACTTCCCTGGGTGTCATTGCCTTCTGCTTTGCAACAAGCAGCAACTTCTTTCAGTGTGTAGCTAGAGGATTTTGTATCAGTAAATCTTAATGGCACATTCTCAGCTCTGGCATCATGGCAGCTATTATCAATCACAGGATCTATGATGTCATCTTGTGTTTCACAATAAAGATCAAAGCCTGCAGATGTGTTATCAGATGGTTTAGCTGAAGTTGGTTGAGAAGGAAGACTTCTATTCTGAGGGGAAAAACATGCATCAGGCACGATGGCATCTAAGAGATGTTCTGAGCTGTTCACACTCATGAACCACTCTTCGAAGTCCCCAAGCAAGGTCTCAACTCTGCCTTCCAAACTAAACTGATCAATGATAGGGCTTGCACTGCTGAATCTGTCATCACTTGCAACAGTGCTATTACCAAAATAAGCATCCCCTCCTGTACAGAATGCCTGACCAAGTGCTTTGTGCAGTTCAGAATTAACAGAGAATCTGACAATGTCATCATCAATTGTTGGAGTTGCGCCCCAAGAAAATCCACTTCCAAAAGGTCGATCTGGCTCACTTTCTTCACAAACAAAACATGTATCATCAAGAAATCTTTCGCTTTGCAAATGTGAATCCAAACTCACATTATTGATGATATTCTGCTCCAGACAGTTCTCCACAAGCCAATTTTGCATACATGAAGGTTTAACTGAAGTTGTTGGCATGACATCTGTCACAGATTCTGCCACCTTCCCATATCCACAAGGGCCTCTGTCTGGGCCAAATTTATACCCATGCATACCATTTTGAGACATCTGAACATCATTCTCAACTGTCAATAGAGGTGAATTTTGAAATTGAATGTTCAACAGTTTGTTCTCTGCCCGATCAGCATCTAAAACAGCCACACCTGGATATTTTTCAATCAGAGTTATGTGAGATGTTTTCTCTGAAAGGTTATAGGATACAGATGATGATGCACACGATTTTCCAGATACGAGAGAGCCCAGAGGTGATGGTAATTCAGAAGAACATCCAACTGAAGTGAATGAAAATCCCGCCCCAGATGGACTATGAATAAAACTAAATAAAGACCTAATGTCGTCCACCAGCTTCATATCCTCTCTCATCTGTTTTCATCATAAGACAAAGAAATCAGGAAATGATGCATACACAGTTAAGAGAAGAAAAAGTGATGCCAACAAACCTATGCATGAAAAGTCCACAAACCTGTTAAATTACACCTATAGCATGATTTCATGAGAAAGCAGGAAAAAAAAAAGAAACAAAATAGCACCCATAAGTGGTAACACTTAAAACCATGTCCTAAATACATATATGATATATCTTGATATTAGTGGCTTCAACAAGTTCAATTTCATAGTTCAACTTATTCAAGCAAGCAGTACCAGAAACACATGAACCTTTTGCCTTCATTAATTTCTAAGAAAAAGAAATGAGTAATATGGACCACTAAAATTATAAAATAAGATGGATTCATAGTGGTTGGAGGAAGAAAAAGTTGTTAAAGAAGTTCAACAACTACAAATCAAAATAAAAAGAGCCAATTTGTGACCATAGTCACACAGAGACATGATTTCAAGTACCAGCAAATTGCAATAAGACAAAAGCAGCACTTCATCCAGGAGACATTGACAAGTCATTTTAGGATCTCATTCTGCTAGACTTAGATGATCACATAATCAAAGACTTCTCTGAAGTTTGAACACATGAAAATGTGTGTTAATTACCAAAAAAGTTGATACAGCCTCAAAGTGAAGGATGCTAGCGAATTCAGAAAAGGTTTGACATCAATCACTGAGTTGACATAGGCCAATGAACAAAAAATGTGACTGATTCACATAACTTTTACGTAAAAGCAAAACTAGAAATGATAGAAAATTAAGCACTAGAGTTGAAAGCATGCTGCACAACTAAGCTTAACTAGTTTCTATGGTGGCAACATTCCTCGGATGCCAAGGCTTGAATCATTCTTACTCCATTTCAAGGAGGCTAAAGAGCACATCCACTGGCACTGGTAGCCTATGTTACATAGATACAGCTGCAGATACAGGGACATGGCCATTTTCATGAAGTTTTCAATATGACTAGCATATAAGAGGACATGATATGAGAGCCAAAATGGAGTGTCCATGTGACACAGTTGGTAGCCTGATATACCAAACCAATATTATAATGAGAACAGATGTGAAGGAATCTCAACCCAGTTGGTCCCTGGCATTACAACTGAGCCAAAGCTTAACCCAGATGAGGCTTGATTTTATGAGGGGCCAGATCATGTGTGTTTGGTTTGATCAGATTGCCAATTGCTTTGTGCACATTGCAGTTGAAATTGTGACGTGCATGAGAGAGAGAGAGAGAGAGAGAGAGAGAGAGAGAGAGAGAGAGAGACTAGCCTTTCAGTAATGGATGGGCTTTATTTCAGTAAAAATGGTAAAAAATTGACTGAACTATTGGTACAAAGGTTATTTGTGTAAATAAACATGCCACCACCAGTTTCCAGTTTCCAGCATCGACAAAGCTGGATACTGATATGCTGACAGCCACACCACTTTTGGGATCCAAATCTGCATATATCTCAAGCTATTTAAGTTGGAGCAGAGTATCCCTGATCCAAATTGTTTAAAGCCCTAGTAGACATCCTGGCCATCTTTCTCAAATGATGGCATAAATTATCCAACAATCAATGCTTAAAAGCTAAAACAAAGAAATGATTCAGAACATGGTTCACAAACTCAACAGTCAACACTCAGTCTCAACTTGACTTACCCTGAAATTTGATACTTGAATTATTTCACTTTTTATACTTGAACATGAAAGGGAACCTTCAAATGTGCTGATTACATGGGGAATGTGATCATGCCAAATGCAAAAGCTTACCTTCTACACTGTCAATTTTGAACACTGACAAGCAAAATTTATGGTGCCATCCACATTTCGTGTACAGATATTGCCCCCAATATATGATTTGTGTAGATCATTGGATTGTCAAGGTTCAACACTCACATCAAAGGTTCATAGAACTTGATATCATATAGTCAATGTTAATTACTCGAATAATATGACATAATGCCATCACCAAAAAAAAGGCAAATTGATTGGATTAGAGACCCTATCTGGATGGAAAGGCCAGTAATTGTTACCATGCAGTGGTAACTAGATTCCCCAGGATGAGACACGGACACTGGATACAACATAACACTTCATGGATGCATTGCTGTCAGACAATCATGTCCAGCCATAGCCAACATCATATCCATACCCTTATTTCTGTTTTTTCCTTTTTATAATTTTTAATCTTGCTGTTGGCTATTTTCCTTTAACAATTCCCCATTATCAAAGCCTCACTTATGTTTTTTAATGATATTGAGTCACGATTTGGCCTCTCAGAACTACACACACAAGAATAAAATAAAATAAGTTAATTGTGTAAACACGAACAATATCATATTGGCTACTTTTCTTAAATCTATCATGCCCATATCTATATGACAGTTACAACAGACTGGTAAGCCAAGTTTAGTAGTATCAATTTACATACCATGTTGGCAGAGTAAAGTTGCTACTCAGACAAATTTGCCAATCATGAATTATACAGAAAAAGTTAACAGGTCACCAAAACTTATTTATCACATGCATTAGCATCACAATCATTTAAGTTAGCTGCATGTATGTTAGATGCATTAAAACAGTAGACATGCAAAATCCTTATATGCAAATGTGTAAAGTATTATATTTTGTATGTTTGCTTAAAGCAGAACTTATTATCACCCATTCAGACTATACCAATTAATACATGCTTAATACAAGACAGCAATCAAGGACAAATCTGAATAGTTTAACCAATTGGAAAATAATTGGCTAGCAATAGTTTTTCAACTTCAGCAATCTGGGGCAGCCGAGCAATCGAAGTTCAGAATGAACCCAATGAAAATCTAGGGGATGCTAAGAAAACTTGTAGAAATCAGCCGAGCAATAGAAGTTCGAAATAAAAAAAATTGGTTTACCCATGAAGTAAAGAGAAATGCAGAATTTTGAGTGTTCAGAAGCATTCCAGGGAATCACAAATATGGACACATAAATGACAAAAACAAAGTCATATATGTTCTTCAAGGTAGCCCACTTGAACCAAATGAGAACTTCAGACTAGAAAGCACACTCAAGTAGGTAACCTGTTACCATTATAATGAAAATAAGTTGATCACTCACCGTTGCTAAGGAGCCAAGTTGTACAAGACCATATGGCATCACAGGTATGAGTGCAATTGTCTGCACATATCATTGAGTTTATCCATTAATAAAGAAGTTTTGGAGAAGGAATAATATTCACAAAATTTATATTTCCTTATAAGCTTTAGAGTATGCACCCCGCATAAAAAAAGTACATGCTAACCACTAGGGCTGTCATCGGGTTGGTTTTTTATTGGGTACTCAACCCGAACTGAACCCAAATTCCCGGGTATGGGCATAAAAAATGCCGACCCGAATAATATTCAGGTCGGCCGAAATCCAACCCGAGCAATATGCAGGCTGGGTTTTGGGTCATGATTTTTTTTGGGTACCCAACCCGACCTGAGTATTTTATATGTATTTTTAATAATTTAAAAAAATCTGAAATTATGGAGGTCCAGGTCAGGGATTCCATTTTCCCAGTGATTTGTTATTTGGGTGGGTTCAGATACATCCCTAATGAGTCAGGTACCCAACCCATTAACAGTCCTACTCACCATGCAGCAAGACAGCTAAAAGAAAAAAGAAAAAACTTTACATTGATACCAGCTGCAAACTGCATTTTCCACTCATCCAGAAACTGAAAACAAATAGAACATATCAGTTCTGCATCAAATATTAAGCAATACATTGTTGATAGTTCTACCAAAAGTTTCAGGTCCATCAGTCACCTCAGACAACAATATAAAATTTTCACCACAATTGGAATCCTTTTCAGCGAAAACCCAATGGTGCTTCCTGGCAATTGCAACTTGGCCAATTAACCTGAAAGATGAGCATCAATGTACTCATAAGTCTCTTGTATGTTTTTATTCTGGAAGATAATAATCTTTTTAATCATCCATGGAGATAAGATATGCAAATAATTCAGAACATTTAAATGCATTAAAGATGAATTCCAAGCTTTCCAACTCATGAATGCACATGCAATCTGCTTCACAATAAAAATATATACGACGCTGCAAATTCCGCCATGCATTTTGTGCTTTTCTAGTCTTGTGGCATTCTATATATGATGTCTTGTACTTTGGTAAGGTTAAACAAAATTCCTGATTTATGAACAATCATTTGGTAAATAACTAAGCCATATGCACGGAAGGGGATTAATATACCCAATGCTAGCTTCCACAATAATGAAAGAACCAATTTCA
Source organism: Nuphar pumila (assembly GCF_984573655.1). Classification (NCBI taxonomy): domain Eukaryota; kingdom Viridiplantae; phylum Streptophyta; class Magnoliopsida; order Nymphaeales; family Nymphaeaceae; genus Nuphar; species Nuphar pumila. Next base: position 2,676,671 of record NC_143258.1, on the reverse strand, counting down.
TGAAATTTACAATGATAGTTACATTATAGATGTCTAAGATGGCCACAATTGTTCATAATGATGGATGGCTTGAGAACAACAATATTAACACTAAAAATTCGTGTCTCAGGTTAACAACCACCATGATAATGTGACACACTTGAAATAAGAAATATGAAAAAATCATTCATATTGTTTATTACAAGATACAATATGCAACATTCCATGGCAGCTGGTGGTTGCCTCATTAGAGGTTATAATTAATATTCTCAATTTCTCGTTTCTTGAATATCAAGTTGACAAATCTCCACCCAAAGTTTTGTTTTCCATCTAGAAATATGACATCACTCATTCTTAATGGAAGGCTCTTGAGGTTCGATCAGACGAGTTGAAAGCACAGTCACCTGTATCATTCAAGGTAATTTCTAGGTGAGGGTTTTTCTCAAAGAGATTTCAATAAGTGGTTTTTCTTGAGAAAAATTCAGGAGTTTAAAAAAAAATTAAATATAAAAAATTCAGGGTTTTTCTTTTTTGGTTCATATCGCTGACCCCAATTGTTTTGGGATGAAGGCGTAGTTGTTGTTGTTGTTGTTGTTGTTGTTGTATAAAAAATAATAAGAAAAATAAGAAAATAACAGGTTTTGTATAATTTTTCTTCAAAAAATATATGGAAATAAGTTTGAAAAGCTTTTAAAATACCAAAAGAAAGCTTAAAATATATAAAATAAGATTTTTTTAAAAATATCATGATAATATCCCAATATTTTCTTTCTAGTGCTATTTTGAAAATATCCTGATATTTTGCAGATATCATCGATGACCTGAAATTGCCGATAATATCATGATATTTTCAAAATATCGGTGACACTGGTTGAAAGCTTCTTAGTACATATCAAGAAGAGAACACATTTACAGGAAAAAGATACATGCAAATGAACATGTGAAACCATTTGAGAAAATCACAATGAAGATTAAGAACCAGCTGATCTTGAATCAATTGCATGCAAAAATTGATAAACGGATTACTTGGAGCAAAATGAAAAGGGGACAAGAAGAAAAAGCAGCAGCTAGGGCTGCAAAACAAGCCCAGCTTGGACTCGTCCAAGTAAGTAAATGAACCGAGCTCGAGAAAGAGCTCAGGCTCATTACATATAAACCAGCTGAGCTTGATTAGCGGTCCGAGCTTGGCTAAGCACAATTAGCCCGAATAAGATGGACCCGTACGGTTGTATAAGGTTTAGGGTTAGGATATGTATGGATTTTATTGAGTGAAAAGCAAAAGAACACGTCTTACACAACTTGTATGTATGAGGTGGTCGGTTCGAATCCCACCCACTCCACATCTCATTTGAAATGTATTTTTGATAAAACCAGCTCAGCTCAAGCCGAGTCTAGCCAGGCTTGAGCTCGAGCCAACCTGAATCTGAACAAAGGTCATTCAAGCTCGGCAGCCAAGATTGAATATGCATTTCTGTAAACAAGCAGAGCTCGACCAGCCCAAGCTTGGATCACATGCAGCCCTAGCAGCAGCAAGGAAGCCTCAAACAGTTTTTCTTTCCCGCACAAGAACCTCATAGTTAAAATAAAAATAAGAAAACAAAAAAAAGATTGTGTAAGGGAAAATAAACAAGCTCTCAAACTTAACAAATTAAAAAACTAAAACAAAATTTCGTCCACAAGGTACATTTTTCCAGGCTCCATGCTACACATCATCACCACTAGGCATATGCCTTACCACCTCATTCAAATTACGAGGACAAAACAAGCAAACAACATAAAGCACACTTGAACAAAACCTATTATAATTTGACAGCATCATGGCTGCCAGCACCACCAGCATCAGTAATGAACAGCAGCACAGATTCAAAAAGTTCCAAACAGTTATAGGATTTGATCCACGCATCAATTTGGACACATCAACAGCATATAACACACATGATATAGTAAGTGGTCCATCGTTATTGCTATTTAATCAATTGATACAGGGCAAGCCTGAACTGGTGTGCACAATGAACTTCATCAGGAACACTATTTTGGATTTGCATTAAAGGAAGCATGAAGAACTTAAAGCACCAACAATGTAATTTTGCGCATGAAACGAGCCAAAGCTAGCACCCACTTTTGGAGGATCTGCTATTGTCATAAAGTTTGTAATGGCTATAGGCACAAGCTCACAGACCATCAAGGCACTATATCATGGGGCTTATGTCTATAGCTGTTAAAACATCATTTACATCTCTAATGGTCACATGGATTAATTTTTAAGTAATGAGTAGCTGCCTGTTTCCTTATTTTTCCACTCTCCCCCCTCAATGGATCTCAGGAAATCATTACAATCCATAAAACGTTCCAGCTACACTTTCAAGTGTTTTAGCTGGCTGAGAACATAATCAGATTCATAACACTTCCATGTTGAACACAAAAAGATGTGAGAACCACACCATGTTGAAAATTTTGATTACCAAAAAATAAGAAAAGAAAGAAAGGAGAAGACACAACAGCTAAAAATAACCTTTAATGGAGATTACTCTATCAAAGATGATTTTTGTCAACAAAATTACAAATGTTCACCAATTCTGTTGCCATCTCAAGGAGGAAAGCAGCAGGCATCTTTTTACAAATGAAGAAATGATCAAAAGGTGCATACCCTTCTCCTAGAGAATACACAAGGCATGACATATTTGCCACTGCCAATTCAAGTGGGTGTCCAACATCTGACCCATAACATCCACCACTTGTTTCATTGCCAAAATAATCAACCCCAATGAAGTTATTGAAGCATAAATTTTCAGCTACATTCTTTGTAACATCTGGTGATTTTGGAAAATCACAGTAAGCCTCACTCCAAGTCAGGAATCTGCAGGAAGATTAAAATCACCAATTAAGCCCAAGTAATATAGAAGTGGCCACAAGTAACACACGTCAAGGTATCTCATCAGTTATCAACAGCGGAATAGCAAAAAGAAGTCCTAGAATCAATGGATTGCCTTCCGCTGCTATCAGAATGATCACAGAGTAACTGATTCCCTAACTTCTAAGCTTAACGACTATGCTGGGCAGAGTAGTCACTGGAGCCTTTGGCAAAAGAAAAATAGCAGTTAATGACACCATCATCCGACCATATGCAAGTTTGACTTCCGAGAAAAGAAAACCAATGGTGAAAATCTTAAAAGAAAATAACAAGGAAAAAAAAGAAGATAAAAGTAAAAAAAGTCGCGATCCAGCTACTATCCAGAATTACGCTAGCTATAGCTCCAGTCAAAAACTCCATGACTGGCCCCAGCTTAAGATAACCTAGTGTTATGATGAAACAAAAATCTCACATTCAAGTAACGTTGACAAAATGGGCAAGATGCATAAGCGTTCAAAGCTAAGTGAAGCAAACGCGATGGAAAAAAAAATACAAAAGAGGGGAAAAGGGGAAGGGGGAGGAAAGAGAGAGAAGGTTTGGCACGGTTAAAGAAAAACATTGCAAGTAGACTAAGAAACACCTGATCGTAGAAAAATATACCGGCAAGACCAGGAAATATAAGAGCAACAACGAAGAGTTCAAACTGCAAAATGATACTACACCCTCATTAAGATCAAACACCAAAAGGGAGCAAATGTCAAACAATAACTATAACTATTAATAATAATAAATGGGGGAGGAGAAAAGGAAAGAACGTACTTGCTGTTCTGGTTCTTAAGCTTCCAAAACACTGCATAGTTCCATCCTCTGTTGTGGCAAAGACTTCCTAGAAGCTGATACATGCTCATCCGACTCGTCCCCATTTGCTATGTATCAGAGGGACGAAACGGTGTCAGTCTTTTAACGTAAGTCCTCCACTAAATGACAAACCGTTGAATTTCTCTGATCGCACAAACTTAAAATTTCACTCTCTGAAGCAAGATTCCGTCACTAACTACCTCGATACGAACCCCTTCCAGCCTGTTTTATGCGCAAACCAGCCCTTCGTTTTATCGGAGGCCCCTTTGCAGATAGCAGCAAGCGATCCATTCCCTTGTCCCCTCTTCGAAGCGCCTGAGCGTAAATGCAAACTACGATTTAAGAACAAGAATTACGAAGAAGTTGCCTCAAAGATCAAGCAGTGTATCTAAGGTCATCATCATCATCATCATAAAGAGAAATGACCAAAGAGAACAAACCATCCAAGTTGTTTGCCATGGAACCTGAACACTTCACGCCTTCTCCAAGGAAACAAGTCCTACAGATTAAACGGATGCTCTCCAAGGACTAATAGTTCCCCTCACTTTGCCTTGATTGATATTTTACCAAGTTAACCTATGTTTCTTCTCCAAAAGCAACTCAAACTACACCATTACACATGCGTTTCTGAGGCGGCAACGTTTTCGATGGCTCAGAATTTTCTCTCCAAAGAAAGAAAATTCTTGCATTAAGCTTCGCACCACAAAACAATAAATTCTTCTCCTGGAGAAGCATTTTCCTTGGAAAGAAAAAAGAGAACGTCACTTCGAGCTACTCGTGATCAAAAGCAAGATCACTCTCAACTGAGACTAGATCGAGCGAATGTCCACTTCTTCAATTTCCCGGCCAGAAAACTGTCAAAATGCCCGAAATTTTTTGATCTCTTGCTTCTCGACTTTTCGGATGAAAGAGACGTTGGAAATGCCGAAGGACCACGATCCTTCACCTCGCCGTCAACTTTTAAGGCGAGGTATGAGTCAGGATGTCCAAGCCTTTCACCACGTCCTCAACTCTTCCGGCCCGAGAGAGATAGAGATCCGATATTTCACTGCGCCTCGCTCTTTCCGGCCAAATAACGAAGCCGGGAAGACACAGAGCTCGGGTTTCTCCGGATATTTCACCTCTCCCCGCTCTTTCCGGCCAAAAACGAAGCCATGATGCCACAGAGCGCGAGATTCTCCGGATATTTCACCTCTCCCCGCTCTTTCCGGCCAAAAAACGAAGCAGAGATGCCACAGAGCGCGGGATTCTCCGGATATTTCACCTTGTCCCGCTCTTTCAGGCCAAAAAAGACGCCGGGATGCCACGGAGCCCAGGTTTCTCCGGCCGATCGCCGACAGAAAACGGAGAATCCGCCTTCTCGTGTCCTAGAAACCAGAGAAGATCCCGCTAGTATCGGTAAGATCCGTCACCTGAAGAAGCGACGACGCTAGCTCATCAGAGTGACTTGCCGTGGGTGTCGCCACCTTTAAATAGTGCGCGCTCTCCTCCCTTCGAACGGTCACCCCCGCGGATTTCAAACCGTCGAGAATCGTAATTGATAGCCCCCTCTGGGTCCGTGGGTTTCCGGGCCCCACCTCGTGTCCACTGAGAGGTAGGATTTCGGGTAGTACTTTTGGAGCTCTCTATCGGATCGGCGACTAATCCGGATCACTCGCCTATCGGTCAGCATTACGACTCGGAATCCGGTTTGGAATTCAAAGTGACTCGGTGAGTCGCATTAGAAGTCTATGCTATGGCCTATGTCACAAAGATACCGGGCCGAACCAACTGCTGGCCTACATGAGTTCAAATTTTTTTTTTTGAAAAATAAGAAATGGTGACATGGATTTTTTAATTTTTTTTAATAAAAAGCTATTTTAATATTTCAATTATATTAAAACATATTTTTGTTATAATAATATTAAAATTATTCAAAAAATGTTTGTACATGTTAATATGGTGCGATCGTGTGTCCGACTTTGTGTCACTCATGACGCAACCTTTAAATAAAGTGTCATTGTGAAAGGTTGTTAAATGCGATGAGGCGAAGCAAGGCGTTGAGCCTGCGCTTCGCCTCTGAGGCGTACGCCTCTCACAACGTGAGACTCTCAAGCAAGGTTGTAAATGCGATGAGGCGAAACGAGGCGTTGAGCATGGGCTTCGCCTTTGAGGCGTAGGACTCTCACAACACTAATTGTGACACAGATGAATGATCAAGATCGGGTGCAATATGATTCCACAAATATTTAAGCATATAATTACCCTTCATCTTAGGGATAGGCCTGTCAGTTGGGGGACCCAAGGCCCGATGGAGGGCAATCAGGTGCTTGATGCACAAATTTTATGTCATGTGATTGCACCTTACCCCCAACTCCAATCAAGAGATATTTTCATTAAGATATTATTAAAAATATTAAACTAATGTTTGTACATGTCAAAGTGATGCCGCCGTGTCCGACTTTGTGTGGCATATGACACAACCTCTAAATGACGTGTCACTGTGACATGGATGAAAGGCTAGTGCACTCAAGAAATCAATTAGGTTCTAGTACTGTAGACCAATGTTTACAAATCTCGTTCTTAGAAAAATCTCACTGTATTTTGAAAAGTTTGGCCATTCTTGGAAAAACTTTTAAAATATTGGCATTATATATAAGTATTAAAAAATATAAATAGCATAAGAATATAACAAATTTTATCTTAATAGTAGGGATGGCAGTGGACCGGGGAAAGGGAGCCCTGCCCCGTCCCGCCTCACCCTATTTAGACCGACGATTGAGGACATGAAACGGAGATGGAGGTAGGGATGAAGGTTAAAATCAAAACCCGTGCGGGGATGAAGGCATAGATGGACTTACGTTTTTTCCTGCCCCGCCCCATTCTTACCCTACCCAGCACCATTTCTAATCCTTCTTTAGAGATGGCAGTGAACCGAGGTGAGTCTCGCCCCGTTTGGACTAAGAATGGAGGAGATGAAGTAGAGATGGAGGCAGGAATGGAGGTTAAAATCAAAACCCATGCGAGGATGGAGGGTAGGATTTTAAGATGGGGCGGGGGTAGAGACCATGTCCCCGGCCCGGGTCAACTGCCATCCCTACTTGATAGTACTATATCACCGTTTGAAAATATCTTACAATATTTCACCGATATTTGTGATGTAGGATGGTACCAATGAATCCAAATTTATCCAATATTTGACCAAATTTCATTCCATTTAGTTCCATTTACTAAGCCAAAACCATATCCCAATATCTGAATTTGATGGAATCTGAATCCATTTACATGTAAAAAAGCTGATCTCATATGAGTTTTTCACCATCTGAATCTGAATCGGTATAGCCAACTTCTGATTAGTCGATATGGGATTCGAATCCAAACTGTTTACATCCCTAAGCACGGTCAATGGTTCAAGTTGGTGTAATTCTAGGTCATCATGACGCAATTAAGCAAAAGAATAAACCTGTTAGAGTGGATAAGTTTAGTTTTTTTTTTTTTTTAAAGAAATAAGTTGAATCCAAATGCATGAAAAGAAAACCAGACCGGTTTTGGTCAGGTTGGTATGACTAGTGTCACAAATCCCATTATTGGGATTTTATCAGCAAGGAAAACCCCATAATAAATTAATTTTCATATAAGTAAAATTTAAAAATTAAAGAATTATAAAGACAAAGAAAACATATATAAATATAAAAAATTAAGAGAAAGTGTTCAGATCATGTAAAATATTTTGATAAATTCATGATATTTTAAAAGATTTTGCCATTGTTTTGCCAGCTATGGTCGCCATGCCCGGCGGCGTAGTAAAACCCTGAGGGTGTAGACCTTGTCCCCCGCCTCCACCCTGGTCCACTGCCATCCCTACTGAGGTTTGAAGAACCAGTATAACTGCAGACAACAACAACAACAACAACAACAACAACAACAACAACAACAACTACGCCTTCATCCCAAAACAATTGGGGTCGGCGATATGAACCAACAAAGAAAATCATTATGGGTCTTCCACATGAATCCTTCTCCTCCATTCATTTCTATCCAATGTCATGTCTTCGGTGAGGTTCAAAGCATTCATATCCTTTCTTATCACCTCCATCCATGTCTTCCTAGGCCTACCCCGACCTCTTTTAACTAATATATTTTTCCATTTCTCCATCCTTCTAACTGGAACATCATTAGGCCTTCGTCGAATATGTCCAAACCACCGTAAACGATTCTCTCTTATCTTATTTTCAATGAGTGTAGCTGAGATGCGTATGCTGAGATGGATGTGTGAAAATACAATAAAAGATAACTGCAGACAAGATCTGGTAAAACGTCTTACATAAAAGTAGGGCTGGTAAATGATATGAACGAACTGAGCTTGAAGTGTTCAAGCTTGACTCATTCTTGTGACGAGCCAAGTTGAGTTCAAGCTCATAATGATCCCAAGTTAAACGAGTGGAGTTCAAGTTGGCTTGTCTATAAAAAAGATACATTGTTTTAGAGCGGAGATAAATAGGATTACAAACAAATAATATGTGTAAAATATATCTTAAATGTATTTTCTTATTTGCTACCTAACGAGCTTCTACAAGTCTAGCCGAGAAGTTGCACTAGCTATTTATGAGCTGAACATGAGCTGGCTCGGCTTGTTACCTAAACTCCCATACATAGAAAAGTGCCGAACACAACAGCTGACTCAAGAAGTAAGACTTGACCCAGTGAGTGGATAGTCCACCACAATGCCACAAATCTTGGCATCGGATCCTTATCTGGATTAAAATTCGCGATAAAATTAAAATCTTATTTTTTAGAAAAATCTTAGGAAAATAGTAATGCAAAGAAACATACATAAGAACATACAGAAAAACATGAGACCCACCATAATAAAATTTTGATATTTTAAAGTAAGTAATTTTAGGGTTGTTAGTGTGTCAGAGCTTCACTAGACTTTGGCAGGTCTGGACCCAGATCTTACTACGAGTTGCCAGTAATGGATCTAAGTCCAGGTCTAACAATTAACGTACCATAGGCAAAAACATACCTGGGTCTTATAAGGATAACACAAACTAGACCCAGATCGTACCATGAGTTGCTAGTAATGAATCTAGATCCAGGTCTGATAAACCTATCATAGGCAAAACCATATATACATGGGTCCTATAAGAATAACATGAACTAGACCTGGACCAGGCCCATTAAAATAAAATTTTAATAACTTTTACGTTAAAAAATTCAGGATCCTAATTGGAACAGATGTAGGATCTGGGTCTGACATGATATTTCATAAACCATGCCTAGCTCCATATGCTAGACTTTATGGGTCCAACCCGAGTAGTTGTTCGAACCTCTTTTTTTGTTGCAAACCCACGTCTTATTAGATATATGATATGGGTCATGATCCTATTTTATGGGTTTTATCAATTTTATGAAAATAGCAAAGTTTTCAGATATTTGTGACTATG